>NC_135298.1:4832500-4940000 GCF_051311805.1 Agelaius phoeniceus
GGCTGGGCGCGGGGAGCTCCCGGCGCCTGTGCCGCGCGGGACGGAGCCGCGGCAGCGACGCTGGAGGGGCGAAGCCTCCGTCCGGCCGCCCGCACGGAGCCGAGCGGCGCGGAAGGGGCGTCTGCCCGGTGCCTCGGCCTCGCTCAGCGGTCCCGGTGGCGGGGGCTGAGCTCGGGCGGGGCGCGCTGCCGCCCGCCGATGGCGGAGCGCCAGGCGGTGCTTTGCTGCCGCGGGCCGGGAGCTGCAGGAGCCGCCCCGGGCGAGCGGCGCCGGGCGCTGCCGCGGTCACTGTGCGGCGGCTGCCCTCGGGCTGGCGGAGGCGCGGGAGCCGCCGAGCTGCAGCCGTCTCCCTCGGGCCGCTGCCGCTGCTGCGGGCGGGGGCGGACGAGCGGCTGCGGAGGCGGCTCCGCGGCGTGCTCAGCCTTGCGAGCAGAGAGCGCTCGACATCGCTGGCATGACACGGCTGCTGAGTGCCTCAGTGCTCGTGGCTCTTCCTTCCACGCAAACAGATGGAGCGGCATCGCTGAGCAGTAAAACACAGCGATGGCCCGGAGAATGGCGAGCGCAAGGAGCGCCGGGCAGGATCCTTCTGATGGCACAGGTGCGATCGGCAAACTCAGCCCCTTGTGCCCCTGCCCTCCCGACCCCCAGGGGAAATGCTCTCCAGCCTCGAGCTGCTGAGAGACAAAACGTGTGATTTGACACTAGGGTCCGGAAAAGGTTTCCGTTTAGATTAGCAAATGCCTCCATTGTTCTCGGTTACGTCCTAGGATCGGTTTTAGGCAGTGACTTTCTACCGCTTGTCGGATTTTCTTGTGCAATGGTAAGAAAATAGGCAGGTCTGATACTGGTTTCGCTTTTTTTCTACTTCATGTTCCATGAGCTGCTTTTATCCAAGCAATTGTTTTAAAGTTCTACTGTAGGCGTTTCTGGTTCACTTTTTTTTTTTTTTTTTCCCTCTAAATCGGCAGTAAATATAGCTGAGTAAAATTACCTTGGTTTTCTTCCTTCTTAAATGTTTTTATTGATAATCCTATTTGAATATGCAGAACACGTGGGTATGTCCTGTAATATATCCTAGCTTTTCTTGTTTACAGGGTACTCAGGAAATATTTTTCCCTTAGAGTCCCACTGAAACATTCTCCGTGCAATCTCCGTTAAGGTCTGTGTTTACAAATAAGCCACCATCAGCTGAGATATTTGCCTGTGTACCTTTTCCTGTCATTCAGAGCTTGCGTTCTGTGGTTTTTATGATAAACCTATCAAACTTGCGAAACTGTTTTGCAAGTCTTAACCGTTGAAGGCAGCAAGAAGTGGTTTTAAAGCCTGTTCTTGAGCAGACAAAGGGAAAAAGTGTGAATTTGCTGCTGAACTTGTCCTTTTTCATTTGACTTGCCTTGAATTATTTAGGAAGAGAGAGAACTAGAAAAAAGAGAGAAATAGAATTGGTTCTTGAGCCCTCCTAAAATGCTCCCTGTGATTCCGTGTGGAGCCAAAGTGAAGGGTGATGGAACAGAGCCCCTGTGCTTTAGAAGGAAATCAATTTCAACCTGATCTCCACCCTGAGTCTCCCTAATTTCTGTTTCTAAAATGCAAACTCAGTTTAGGAAGTGTTGGGAGTTAGTATTTTGGGGGAGAAATGGCAGTTGCACAAACCGTTCCATTTCCCAGAGGCTCTGGGAAGGATTCATTTTGTAAGCGCTGTAACTGCCATCGGTTGGGGGTTCGGGGTTGGAATGTGCACTTGCCCTCCTATAAAGCACTCGTTCATTTGCATTTCAGTGCCAGGAGTCTGGAGAAACTGGAGAAGAGCCCAAGAGACATTTTTCATCCTGAGATACAAAAGGTAGGAAGTGACTTTTTTTGGTTTGGTTCTTTTTCTTTATGATTTCCTGGAAATAGAAGTAATTAAGTATAGATCCTACTGGTTTGTTTCTTCCAGTAGCTAATAAGAATAAGAATAATAATCTAATACTACTTAAACTGTCTCTTTATCCATTGAACTGGCCATTTCAAATCCAAACTTCTAAACACCAATAAAACCATCATCCTTGTAGAATCTTTAATAGGAGGGGGCTAAAGATGCTGTTTTTGTTGACAGGATTTATTGGTTCTTGAAGGGCAAGAGGTGAGTACAAGCCTAACTACTTCTTGCTCACAGACCCGTCCGGTGAATGCGGCTTTGTATTTGGATGGGCTTTTGATGACTTCTAAATCAATTGCTCGTTACAGTAAAAAGAAGTCATGTTTTTTTGAACCTGACAGCAAAAATAACTTGAAGCACCAACTTAATAATAATTGATCACCCGTCTAAGTTAATGATTTTATGCTATACTATCAAAGTTTAAAGGTAAATTATTGTGTAGTAGGAGATGGTATAAAATGTATGTTCTAACGTGTAGGATGTATGCAAAGATTAGAGGAAACAAATTTTTATGTCTTCTGTTTGACTGTTCACCAAATAATATTTGGTTTTATTTTCCTGGGATCGGTGAATTTTAAATTTGGAGTCCTCTATGCTAAGGATGGTCAGCTTACAGGTGATGAAATGTTCAGTCATGGTGAGGTTTTCACCTTCTCCTTAATTGTTTTGCTCATCTGAAAAAAAAAAAAAAAAGGCAAGTTAAAAAAAAAAAAGTTATGTTTATTATTTGTTACCCCGTTCTGTCCGTTTCCTCAGTATTTGCTGGAGCTCTGCTTACCCAAGCGTTGGGTAAAACAAGCTTTGGGTTCCTTCTGTCCCACTGGGTGTTGCCCAGTTTGGTTGCATCTGGTGAAATTCACCCTGAGCCCTTACAGAACCAGCTCAAACCAGGTGAGAGCCATTCGCAGCTCTCTCAGGACACCCGGAGGAGGATGGGTGACGTTTCTGAGCATCTGGCAAGTGTACTTCTATCAAAACTCGGCCTGTGCAATTTCTGGGGAAAACCCTTCTGTATCCTGAAGGGTTCCTCAAAGTCTGTTGAGGATCCAGTTAGCAGTTGCTCACCTGGATGGTTCCAGCTCCTCAAGCTAACACTTGTACTCTTGCCCTGTAGTTTAGATCTATTGTAGTTTTGTTATTTTGCAAGATTTTACGTCTTTGGACAGTAACGTGCATTTCACTCTTTGGAACCTCTCGGATCATGCTTTGGTGCAGCACCACCTAATGGGACACTTGGCTGCTGTGCTGAAGGGCTTGGTTACTAGAATTGTAAATCCCGGAGAGTTTGTAAGTCTTCTGTCCCCAGGGAGGTGTCACGCTTTGTTCACCGTTGCTCTGTTTGTCGGGTGCTGCTTCTCGTCGGAGGTATTAACTTCAAACTGCCCTGTTCTTTTTTGAACTTTTTTTCCTGGTTCTCTCCGTAGGGCAGGGAAGGACTCTCGTATCCCGGTCGTCAGACTCAGCGCTGCCCGAGAAGATACAGAGACTGTAAAAATCATAAGAAGCAACTAGGACTGCAGAGGAAACAAACTGGAGAGAACAAAAGGTGACATTGTTCTCCTTAGCCTGGATTAGAAACATCCACTGCGCTTTGATGCCGGTGGCTGCCAGGGGCTCGTTAGGTCTCTTGAGGCAGGTGTAGGTGTTCACTTGTAGGTTCTATTTTTTGGCAAAGGACCACGAGAGAAGTTTATTTATAGATCCAAATAAACATTCATCTTATCTGAACATAACCTGTCATCCCCTTTCTGACATTAAGGACTCCTGTATAAATACTTGGGGGGGTTTTCTTTGTCGTTTCTGAATGGTTCCATTTTGCCGGCTACTTGAACAAATCTGAGGGGGTTTAATTGCATACTGCTTCCTTGAAATTCTGTTGGTCTCTGCTTGGAACCCTTCTTGTACTGCTTAATGAAAGACTTCGGATGGTGTTTTCTTGCCTGTTTGTGGTTAAGGTCGTGCTCTGATGCATTTACAGAAGCCATGGCAGGAGAGAGTCAGCTGCTGGAGAAGAGGAGACAGTACTATCCCTGTGCAGCACGGAACTGTGCTACTGCTGTGTCATCAGCTGTGTCTGCACTGAAAGTAGCCACCTTCACTTGTAGGTAGCTCCTTGGTGCTTTAGGACACGCTGAGGGATTTATTCCTTTTGGGATCCACGATGAGAATTCCCAAGAGAGGTAGTAGTAATAAGGTCTGAGATTGGAAAAAAGCCTGTGTCCTTGGAATGTTGTTGTTGTCGTCAAAAGTTAATTTTTCCTTCTTTCTTAGCCAGTAGTCAGCTTTTTGCTTTATTTTTTGTGGTATCAGTATTTGATTGTTTAAAAAATTGCTTCAAAAGAACTGCAGTGGCTGGCCACCAGGACCTTGTTCAGATTTGCCTATTTGCTTGTAGCTAAAACCTTTCCATATTGTTTATCATTCTATTGAAGAAACTGCTGCCCAGTCAACTAAGAACTGAACATCTATCTGTCTAGGACATGGGGAGAGGATTTAGGTCATGTCTTTGTTTCCAGAAAAAAGTTCCAGTGTAGTTTCTAACTAGAGGAAAAGGGGGGGGGGTGAAGACTCGGGGCTCTGATGCCGTTGGGGGCACCCCGAGGTGCCCAGGAGAGGGAGCCCCACTGCGGTGCAGGAGCAGGTATGTTATCACGTACTAGAGAGCAAATTATAAATAGAAATATGAAAATTATAAGTATAAAAATATTTTTTAGATCGTTAAAGAAAGCGGTTTTTTTAACTTGTCAATAGGCAGGGTTTTGATGATAAAAATGATAAATACAAAGAATATGAAGGTAGAAATCTAAGTCTAGAAAGATATCATAAATACATACAGATAAAGTTTAAAACTAGAAGAAAAAATCAGTTGCAGCAGTAGATACGATACATAATATAGATAATACTTTAAATACATGTCTAGAATTTTATAGATATTATAGATAATTATTAATAGATTGCATCAAAAGAAACGATAAATATAAATGTGAGTATAATTACACAAAGTATAAAAATATTTCGATACCGTTTAAAAGAAGGTGTTTTCGTGTATTTATTTGGTTAGAGATGGGGTTTTTGTTTGGATTAATAGAAGTATTCTAGAAATATAAATCTAACTGTAGAGAGATCCAATCGATAGAGGAGGCTATTTCTAAAAACACAACCGAACGCCGCCGCCTTCGGGGGAATCGCACGAGCTCGGCCGAAGCAAGGCGAGAGCGGCCGACCCTGAGGGCCTCGAGCGAACCGAGGCGAGGCTTCCGAGGCTGCCTGAAGCGAAGCGAGCCGAGCTCAGGCGAAGCGAGCCTGCTGCTCTCGTGCGCGCTGCTTAGCGCCAGTGCGCTCCCAGCCTAATGAGCTCCTGCCCGAGCCCGCGCTCCCGGTCGTGTCCGCGCCGTGGCCGGGCCGCCCGCGGGACGCGGCAGCGGGAGAGCCCCGAGCCGGGCGAGCTGAACGGGAGGCGGCGGCGCTTGCCCGCCCGCCGTCGGGGAGCCGAGGCGAGGCGAGCGGAGCCGAGGCGCGCCGAAGGCACAGAGCGGCTGGGAGTTGGGCCGAAGCGAGGCGAGCTCGGCCGAAGAGGCGAATGCAGGCGCCAAGAGCCGAGTTGAGGCGACAGTAGCCGACTGGAGCCGAGCGTCTCCGGAGCGAGCCGAGCTCCGCCGAGCGCCGCAGCATCCCGGGCAGGGCGAGGCGCTGGGCCGGGCTCGGGGTGCAGCCGGGGCTCTGGGAGGCTTCCCCGCCTGTCCCTCTCTCTAGCCCTCCTTCCTTCTCCCCGTCTTCGCCTTCTCTCGCTCCCTTTCCCCCATTCCCTCTCCCCCCGCAAAGCCGGCTCCTTCCTGTCCTGTCCCTAGCCCGCTACTCCCTTCTGTTCCCCCTCTCTCCTTCCTGTGCCCAGCCTCCGTGTACCCTCGTCCCGGGCTTTCCCTTCCCGTGCCGCTTTCCTGCACAGCCCGAGCTCCCTCGCCGCCCTTTGTCGTGCCCTGCTCTCGCTCCTCTCTTCCCGTGCCCCCTTTCCTTCTTTGCCCCGCAGCCGCGGGGCTCGGGCTGCCGGAGAATAAAGCCCCGAGGGCCGGAGCCCGGCGCCCCTGGGCCCTTGCGGGAGTCCCCGCGCGGGGCCGGAGGCTCTCGGCGGATCCCCCCGTGCCGCTCAAGCAGCGCGGCCGACAGCGCCGGAGCTGCGGCTTTGCCGGCATCGCGCTGAGAGCGGCCCCCGCTCCGTGCCGGGCCGTCCCCGCCGTCTGTGCCGCTCCCTCTCTCGCTGCCCCTGGCCCGTGACAGCGAGGCTGGGCAGGAACCTCAAGCCTTCTGGGGGCTGCCCCCCCTTTCTTGTTGCAGCAGAATCCCTTGCTGGGGCTATGCACGTGTGGGAAGGGCTTGGGGGAAGCGCTGCGCTGCTGTCCGGGGCAGTCGGATTCGTTCGGAGCCTTCTTTGGGGGTCAGGGAAAGGCGGGGTGAAGACTCGGGGCTCTGATGCCGTTGGGGGCAGCCCAAGGTGCCCGGGAGAGGGAGCCCCACGGCGGTGCAGGAGCAGGTGGGGGGCGGGCGAGGGGCGGGGGTCACGCTGGGTGCCGTCCCCCAGAGGGACCCAAAGCTGCCACCAAATGCACAGGGAGGGGTGAGTGGGTGTAGGATGCTAAAACCTGGCAAGGCATTCGGTTTTCTAGGTATTGCTAAAGAATAGGAATTGGTCTCTAAACTCAGCTGGGGAGAAGCCCTCTCTATGCACTCATTTGTTTACAGGAATGTAGAAGGTTCCGACTGGAGATGCGTAGTAGTTCTGAAGATATTGCCGTGAGGTTTTGATCTAGGAACGGACCGAGCTGTGCCCTGGAACCCTCAGAACAGCTGCAGGGGCTGAAGGCGATAGAAAGGGCTCTCTGGCACCTTTTGCCTCCGTTCTCTGCCAGCGCCCAAAGCGTGTCGCAGTCCCGGAAGAGGCGCTTGTCATCCCGAGAGCCAAAAGGAAGACGTGTCAAATCCCAGCTCTGCCTTGTGTTTCGTGTGGGTTTTTTACTTCGTATTGATGTCATTCCAGAGAGCAAGGAAAGAAGAAACGTGACCGGCTCCCACTATTACTGTGTGAAGGCTTTCTTGAAAGGCTGCTGTATTTCTATTGTCTTTTTCCACTCCAAGCTTGACTTTTGCCCTCGTTTTTCGAGCTCTGCTGCATTGGGGGTGTCCCAAGGAGGGCGGGGTTCCTCAGCAGGGCTCTTAGGAGGCGGCGCTGATTCTGCTTTTTCTGAAGGCGTCTCAAAGCGGGCTACCAGAATGACAGTTTTGTGCACTGGAAAGCTTTCCCTCAGTGCCATCAGCGCACGTCCGTGTCTGAATTGTGGAAGCAGACGGACTAAGAACAGCCAGCACCCGGAGCAGATTTCTGTTGGCTCTGTGTCTGTGAGAAGCGGGCTGTGTGCTGGACGGGGAGAGGCGCTGTTGGAGAGTGGCATCAGCGCCAGGTGTGAGCTGTGAGGATGATGAGGGGCCGGCTCCTGCCGGGGGGGGGGGGTGCGAGGCTGTTTTAGGGGGAGGCTTCGCCTCAGCTGCCTTTTGCATGGAGCTGCTGAGTAGAGGGGTTCATGGGGGGGCTCCCGGGGCTGTCTCATGGAAGGACTGCGAGAGCTTCTGGCAGCGTCTGGGCGAACACCTGGATACGCGCTTGGATCCGCGGAGCATCGCTTCAAGGAGGTGCCGAGGGACGAATCTTTGCGCCGGGAAGCAGCAGCCGAACGGGTGAGCGCGTGTGGATTTGGAGCGGGGACTTTGGTCCTTTCCCTTTTCAATTGGATCTTGGCAGTCCCCCCTCCCCGCTTCCCCAGGAACAAAAAGGGAGCTTGTGAAGACAAAAGAAATGAAGGAGAGGCAAGCAGCTACTCTCCTAATCTTGTCTGTGTTGGAACTGGGGGGGATCCGCTTTCGCTTGCGGTTCCAAGGATGTCGGTTGAAGGAAAAGCTGCCTTTTCCCGGCTGTTAGGGGTATCCCAGGGGTGACAGGGAATCCCTGCGTTCCATTTGAACGGGAATGGGCAAAGTATTGTTGTCATCGGATGGCTTTGATTTGAAGGTAGCCAGCCCATTTTCATCATCCTAAGGTTTAAATGGAGGGGACAGCGCTGGTGTCCCTCCTTAGCAAGGGTTTGAATGGAGGTCAAAATCCCCCTTTGCACATGGTTTGAAGGATTTCATTGGAGGAAAGCCCCTTCTTTTCTGCTCTCCTAGGGGATGAACTTGAAGGGGAGAAGCCATTTCTTTGCCCTTGTTGAAGCGAGGTGAGCGCCGCCCGCGGCGTCAGTTTCGGGGTTGAGTTGCGGGAAGCCGCAGCTCTGGCGGCGTTTGCAGGGCTGCAGTCGGGCTGTGCCGCTGCATTTGAGGGCGCTTCTTGTGGCCGCGGCCCGGGCCGGAGCGTTGCCGCTCGGGAGCGCTGCCGGCCCGGGCCGGGCGGGTGCCGAGGCGCACGGGGAATTTGGCGCGGCAGCGGCGGAGCCGCTTTGCCGGTGCGAGCCGCCGTGCGGAGCCGAGGGCAGCTGGCGCCGGGCCGGCCAAGGGCGGCAGAGGCGGCGCGGGCGCTGCTGCGCCGGCCCGGCCGGTGCCGGCCGCTCTGTCCGCTCCGGGCGCGGGGCTCGGGCGCCGCCGGGGCCCCCCGGGCAGGGGGAGCGGGCGGGGGCGGGGGGGTCTCCGGGGCGGCGCCGCCCCTGCGCGCCGGAGCAGCCGCCGGAGGAGTCGCTTTGCCGCCGGGAGCCGCGCTCCGTCCGGGGCCGGCAGCGCGGGGTTGGGCTGCCGCAAGTTCTTGGGTGTCGCGGTTCGGAGGTGGCTTTGTAGGGATCGATCGCACGGGTTTGTTCTGGTCGCAGTGGGTGTGCGCTAAGGGCTATGGCGTTCTTCCTGACCGGTACGGTTCTCGGTTCGGGTGGTGACGATCAAGGTTTGGTTTGAATCGAGTTCTGTAGTCGGATATTTTTTTTTGCCGGGCTATTCTGCTTTTAAAGGCGTGCAATGGTTTCTACGGGTCGTTGCGTGAAGCAGCGGCTCGGATTTTAACTCTGTCGCCGTGGCTTTTATTAGCGTGGGCGTGTAGCGTTTGTTTCGGTGGGTTCGAGGTGGCGTCGTGTCGCTAATAGCAGCGGGGTTTTTAAAATCTCTCTAATTGCGTTTGTGTTTCTCGTCTTCCAGGGCTTTTATTTCTTTGCTTGATTGTAGTGTACGTTTTATTGTGACGGATCCTTTGGGAGATCTTGTCAATGGTTACGTTTCTCTTTCGGCTTTGTGTTTATTTCTGGGTGGTATTTTTATTTTGATCGAATGAGGCTCTATGCGTTTATTCCTCAGTTGGGAATATTTTTTTTGAGGTAAATTAAAGTTGCTTTGGTTTGGGGGACTTTTGTTTTACAAATGTATTTTCTTTTGGTTTTTTTTTTTTTTTTCTTTTTTTCTTTTTTTTCTTTTCGTTTCTTGTTGTCCTTTGACGTATTTGGTGGTTATTGATCAGTTTTATTTTTGGGAACGTGGGTATTTATATGGTGGGTCTTTTTAGGTAGGGTTTTTTTGGGGTTTTTTTTTGGGTAGTTATTTTCTTATTTTTTAGTGGTTGAGATTTTTTGGTTTTTTTCTATTTCGTTCATTAGTTCGCTTTCTAAAGTTCTTTTGACAGAGTATTGCTTATTCTTTGAGTTAGCGTAGATGTAGAACTTCGGTTAGTTTTTAAAATAACGTTCAGGGTCAGTGGCACTGATTGGAGTTGAGCGAGTTGGTTTGGGTTTTTTTAGAGGTTTTTGTGATTTGCTGCGTGTGTTTCTCCAGGGTTTTCTTTTCGTTTGGTTCCATTTTTCTGATGTGATGAGAACTGTTAGTGAAAAGAGTGTTGTGTGTTTTTTTCGCTGGCAGTTGTTTGGCTGGTGGAGGTATCTTGATGGTTTTGGAAGACATTGGTGGGAATTCGATGCTGTTTGTTTTGTCATTGCATTTAGGAATTGGATTTTAAATGTAAAATTCTAAGGATAGCTATCTTTAAACAAAACGAGTAGATGTGTAGAAATGGGAATAAACTTTTTTTTTGATCTATTCGATCTCTATTTAAAATTTAACAGGTAACTTAAGTCATGATCTATTCCAATAAGATATTGTATTTTTCAAAGAGCATTGTGTATGTTGATAGATATATCAATAGAGATGCTAAATATAAACACAGCTCAAAGGAAATTTTAAATCTAGAAATGTGTTGCGAATCTATGCAGATATATATATATCAAATTACTAAAGGGTTGTAAATGTAAAGTGACATAAATCCATACAACACGTAATACAAGCGATACCGTATATATCTTATGATGGTATATTATAGGAAACAGCTATAAATCTAGTACATCGCTATGATATAATATGTAAAACATTATAGATATGGTAACTGTAAATACAACAACATTATTAAAAGTAGTTTAAAAGAAAGGATGGTTTTGTTTTTTACTTGGCAAAAGCAGGGGTTTTATTATAAAAACTACAAATACAAATGATAGAAAGGTAGAAATCTACTTGTAAAAAGATCTCATGAATACATCAAGATGGATATAAAAATTGAAAATATTAGAAAAAAGAAGTTGTAGCAGTAGATTTGGTACATGATAAAAATAATGATTTATCTATATGATGTGAATAATAGATATGTGCTATGTAATGATGAATGGAATGCAACAGTATAAACGGTGACTATAAAAGTGAATCTAATTATGCAAGCTCTAAATATAAAACTATTTCAATAGAGTTGAAAAGAAGGGTTTTTTGGTATTTGTTTGGTTAGAGATGGGATTTTTTTTGGAAGAATAAAAGTATGATAGAAATCTAAATGGAAGTCTAGACATATACAATCAATATATAATGACATTGCTACAACCACAAAGTATGAATAAATACAGATAATAGGAATAGGCATAATAGATGGTATAAACGACGTAACACATCACTGTCCGGTCTAAATATGGGTGTGAATAGAACTAGAAAAACTAGAACTATCAAATTTATTTCAAGAAGGCATGAAAGAAAGGGGGCTTATTTGGTTCTTGTTTGGTAAGAGGCAGGTTTTTGGCATTTATTTTTCGAGGAGTTTTTGGGGGGGATGGCCCCTGTTCTTTTTTGCCGCCTTGGCCGCCCGCAGGCGCAAGGCGCGCGGCGCCCCCGGCTGGGGTGGGCGGCAGTGCTGCCGCCTTGTGGGCAGAGCGCGGTACTGCAGCCCGGCGCCGCCGCCAGGCAGCCCTCTTGAGCGTGGCGCGTGGCGGAGTTTGTTTGACCTTCTGAAAATGGCGGCGAAAAGGGCGGGAAAGCGGAGGACCCCGGTGTGTCTATGCGGACTGCCTGCACGGAACACCGACGCCGGCGCAGCCCCGGCGGGATTTTTGTGGCGTTTTAGGTGTACCCGACACGGGCTGTGGGGTCAGCGGCGCCGCGGGCGGGCGTATTTTGGCGTGTTTCTGACCGGCATGTGAGTAACCGCCTCTCTCGCCCGAGGGGTCCTCTCTTGGCTGCCATGTTGGGAGTGGCGCGTCACCACTGTCGCGGGAGTTTGTTTGACCTTCTGAAAATGGCGGCGAAAAGGGCGGGAAAGCGGAGGACCCCGGTGTGTCTATGCGGACTGCCTGCACGGAACACCGACGCCGGCGCGGCCCCGGCGGGATTTTCTCTTGCGTTTCAGGTGTGCCCGACACGGGCTGTGTGGTCAGAGGCGCCGCGGGCGGGCGTATTTTGGCGTGTTTCTGACAGGCATGTGAGTAACCGCCTCTCTCGCCCGAGGGGGGTCCTCTCTTGGCTGCCATGTTGGGAGTGGCGCGTCACCACTGTCGCGGGAGTTTGTTTGACCTTCTGAAAATGGCGGCGAAAAGGGCGGGAAAGCGGAGGACCCCGGTGTGTCTATGCGGACTGCCTGCACGGAACACCGACGCCGGCGCAGCCCCGGCGGGATTTTTGTGGCGTTTTGGGTGTGCCCGACACGGGCTGTGTGGTCAGCGGCGCCGCGGGCGGGCGTATTTTGGCGTGTTTCTGACCGGCATGTGAGTAACCGCCTCTCTCGCCCGAGGGGGGGGGGGGGGGGTCCTCTCTTGGCCGCCATGTTGGGAGTGGCGCGTCACCACTGTCGCGGGAGTTTGTTTGACCTTCTGAAAATGGCGGCCAAAAGGGCGGGGATATCGCGGACCCGGGAGTCTGCCGCCCTGTGGCCAGAGCCCGGTACTGCAGCCCCCCGAGCCAGCGCCCTGCCCCTCGCCGCTGGCTGCCGGGGGCGGGGCAAGGGCGCGGCTGCCGAGCGAGGCAAGGGCGAGGGGCGGGAGCGAGGGGCGGGGCGGGAGCGAGGGGCGGGCGGGGCGGGCTCGGTAAATGGCCGGGAGGGGTGAAAGACGTTCAGGAGTGCAAAAGGGACACGATGGCTGAGAAGAATGGCCGGGGGGGGGGGCGCGGCCCGGCGGGGCCGCTTTCGGCGGGCGGCGGAGGCGCGGTCGCAGCGCTCCGCGGGCCGGGGGCAGCGAGCGGGGGCGGGCGAACGCTGTCGGAACGGGAACGGGGCTGCACCCCCCCCGAGCCCGCGCACGCGCCTCTCGCGCGGCGGAAGCGACGGCGGGCCGGAAAATCCCGGCGGGGCGGCGGCGCTGCCCGCCCTTTCTGCCGCCAGCTTTGCAAGGTAAGACCGCCCGCCCCGTCCCGCCCCGCCCCGTCCCGCCGCCCTCCGGTGTCTGTAAACAGACGGACTCCCTCTGGCTTCCCACTTCTCCGTGCTGGAGAGTGGGAGAAAGGTCCGTGCTGCTTGCCGTGTCCTCGGTGGGCAGAGAGCTCTGACCTTGCCTTGCATGGGCTGCTGAGGATTGGATCCTTGGGGATGTGCTTTGATGCATTTAGTGACCTTTACAGATTTCTTTCCCCGCTTTTTTCAGTTCCCAGAATCATGGAAGAATTCAGGTTGCAAGGGGCTCTAAAGATCACCTCATTCCAAGGCTGCTGCCGCCGTGGGCAGGGACGTGCTTCCATCGAGCAGCTTGCTCAGAGCCTCATCGCAGAGCACCGACGGGCCTTGAACACTTGCAGCGATGGGGCAGCCCCAGGACCTCTGAGCAACCTGTGCCCTGTGCCAGCCGGGTGCCAGAGGAGGAAGGAAGCCCTTCCCACCTGGAGCAGAGGCTGCGTAGCCTTGTGTCACCGAGCGTGTGAGACAGAAAGGCCCTTCCTTTCTGGAGGGGTAACAACACTCAAAGCTCTTTCTCGGGACAAGCAGAGCAATGGAAGGCCAAAGTAGCCTTCAGTTCTTCCAGCAGCTTTGGGAACAACTTGAAGGAGGAGCAGAGCTGGCCTGGTGCCTGCCATGGCTGTCTGTCTTCTTGGCTGAGGCTTTATAAATGAGGCGCTTTTCTGTAGTTCCTTTTCAGGCATGACGTGCAAGTTGCCCCTAGAAGTCCAAAGGCAGCTGTTTTCTTAGCAGAAGGAAGTCAGGAGGAGGCAAAGCCAGCAGCTAAGTCTGGATAAAAAACTTGGCTAACCTCTTTTCCCCCCCTCCTCCAAACAGGCAATTGTGAAGCACTCAGCAGAGATCTGCCCAGGAAGAAAAGCAGAGCCAATCTCTGAGAAGAAGGGACATGCGAGCTCTGGCGAGGACGGCTGCTCCCCCTGGCCTTGGTGTGGGACCTCCTGAGCTGCCATTCCTGTGGTGGGAGTGTTCCTCCTCTCCTCCGGCCAAGCCAGAGACCGCCTAGGGAAGGAGCAGGTAAGGTTGAAGTACCGAGGTCTCCCAGGTAAGAAGTGACACGGCCAAAGGAAATGGCCTCAACTTGCAGCAGGGAAGGCTTAGATTGGATTGGAGGGAAAATTTCTTCACTGAAAGGGTGCTCAGGCATAGGAGCCCAGGGAAGTCCCCATGCCTGGAGACATGTCAAGGATGTCAAGATGTGGTGTTTAGGGACCTGATTTGGGGGGGCAGCAGCTGGGCTCGATGTCCTTAGAAGGCTTTTCCAACCGCAAGGATCCTACGGATCCTATGGTTCTGGAAAGCCTTGACCCCTCTGGCTCTAGCACAGCACCTGGATGCTGACAAAATGAGGCTGGTCATAGAGCCTGGAGGTCCCTGTGCCACAGGGAGAGGACAAGCCGGTGTCACCTGCAGGGAGGGTCTCGTCCCCAGAGAGCCGTCAGTGACTCCGTCCCTGCCCGGGGCTCTGGGTGCGCCCTCGGGGGGCGGGGGACGACACCTGCCCTCGGGTGTCCCTCTGGGCACCTGGGAAGGGAACCAGGTCCATCCGTGCGGCAGCTCCAGGGCTTGCAGGCTTTGGGGCTTTGCAGCTGTGTGCCTTGTCACAAGGTGGCAGGGACGTGACACTGCCTGGCAACGCTGCTGGCCTCGGATCCTTGCTGCTCTCATCCTTATCCCATATGGATTTAGCAGCAATCTTCTGTCTTTGCTTTCAAACTGTCCTTGGGAGAGTTCCAAGAGAGGGTCATTAGTTATTTCAAAGCCTACATCTTTTACCTCTTGGCACTGAAGAGAAAAGACACAAACCTGCTTTGCATCCTTCTGCCTGGAAGTCATTGTGACACACAGGGAAGGGAGGAAGGGGCTGGCCGGGGTCAGCCTCTGCTGAGCCTCAGCTCTGGCTGCTCCTGCTCACAGGGTAAAGCCAAAAGCTGTCGTGATCAAAAACGCAGGCCGCCCTTCTGACCTGAGTCACAGGGGCCGTTTCTTCTGAATGAATCAAGGTGGGAAATCATTCTTGGAGCTTCAGAAGAAAAAAAACCCCAGAACCGTAGGTACGTTTGTAAGAGTGGGTATGTACGTACATTTCCTTCGATGAAGAAGAAAATCTTAGAAATATCATGTCACGTCTGGCTTCCTAGAGAAGATCCTGACCTCTGGGCTTCTGAAAGCAAATGGCTGTGCATTTATAGGAGCGTTTCCCTTCTTTTTATGTGCCTCCCCCAGTCATCTTCTACCCTTGCCCACGGCAAGGAGAGCGCGGTGATTTGGCTGCTCCGCTCTGCCGAGGTTGTTGCAGGCTGTGTAGCAGGGAGTGAGGCCTTTTGTGGCTGCTCATCAGACATTTTCCTACAGCCTTCTCCCTGCAATGGTAAAATGAGACTTGTGTTAGCGAGCAGTCAAGTAGAGCAGGTAACATTAGAAAAGAATTGTTTCTGAGCTGCTGTTCACTAGCACGTGTTTCCCCTTTCCGGCAGAGCGCGCATCATTGCGGGCTTGGGATCGATTGAAATGCGCTAAGGAAACCAGCTCTGGGGAGGGAGGGAGGGAAATGCTCTCTTAACATGTGCCAATTCTTCTGTCAAACTCATCAGGGCAGGACAGCGTTCAGACTGAAAGTGTAAGAAGATGTGGAGGGAGACAGAGAATCTGACAGGAGCACCGGACTCACAAGTGCACGAATTTTGCTTTTGGCTTGGATTCAAACGCAGAAGTTGTAAGGAATTTGGGAAGGAGAAGGGACATTTCAGAAGGAGAAGAAGAAAAAGAAGTTGTTGTTGTTGTTACAGCCCTGGCAAAATCTTTGGTTCTAGCTAATAAAGGAAGCTAGTTGAAATAAAAAAAAAAAGAAAAAAAAGTGGTTTTTTTTTTTCCTTCGCTGTTGTATTCGTTGGTGGTTCGTTATATGGTGTGTTGTTTTATTTCTTGGTCTTATTACCTCTGTGTAAATAGTTTTTTTGAGTGAAGCTAACTTTCTGGACGGGTTGGTTTGTATTTGAGGTAGGATAAATTTCAAGAGGTTTCTTTCCTAGACTTCTGACAGGTATTCCTGGGATTTTGGTTTTGTTTACTGTGTGTATCAACAGAGAGATTTGGTAGGGCCAGCTGGGCTGCTGGAGTTTTGGGTGTTAATTTATGAGATGGCTTTTGTTCAATGCAGTTTTGAATTGTTGAAAGGGTTTTTAATGTAGTGGTTTTAAGGCGGTCTTTAAGAATTGTTTGTATCGTTTCACGTTGTTTGTAGTCGGTGTACGATCAGGGATATGGTGGAACTTCTTGAACGTTCTGGTTTTAGCGTTCCTAAGTTCCGATTTCTTTCTGCTTTGCTGTTTTGTTTCTGGTTTTCTTTTGGGGGACAGGGGCGTTTGTAGACGGTGGGTTTCTAGAGGCAATGTGTCTTTCAATTTGGGTAGTGATATTTCTTAGTATTTTAATAGTTTCGATTTTTTTTATTTTCATGCTTTTAATGAGTTGTTTTAAAATTTGGAAGATAACCTTTCTAGATGATTGGTTATTATTTGTGAGTTAGCCTCAAGGTAGAGCTTTGGGGGCTTTTTTTAGTAATGTTTAGGGTCAGTTGTAGGGTTTTGAGTTTAGTGAGTTGGTTGGATTTAATTTTTCACGGGTGTTTGTTTTGACTAGCAGTTCTGTCATTTTCCATGTGTATCTGAGTTTTTTGGGGTTTTGAGCCATTGGTTGAGGAGGAAGTTTATGATGAGAATGTACGGAGCTTTTGGGCTAGTTATAGTGGGATTTCAAATGTCTTGACAGTTCGGTTGATTTGAGTTTTTCTTAGGGTTAAATGTTGTGGGGTCTTTGTTCTGTTAGTCCTAGAAATAGGTTTGGTTTGGATACGCTGCGATGGGATGAGCGTGGGCTGCGTACCGGTGCTGCCGAAGGCGCGGTATTTGTGTGGTTCTGATGCGTTGGGTTAATGAATTGATACGGTCTAATATATAGATTAATTAAAGTAGAAATAAATATCAATATAAAAACAAATATAAAATGATAGTGGTAAACATAAATATAGAAAACAAATAGATAAACACATAAAACTATACTATATAGTATATTATTGTAACAGATGCTAATCTATAGAAACGATAGTCTATTATATATGTATACAAAGATATATAAAGATCGGTTGTAAATATAAAAATATTTAGATAGAGTTAAAAGGAATTGGGGATTTTTTGGGATTTTTTTTATTAGGTTATAGGCTGGGGTTTTTTTTCTAGATAGAAATAATATAAAAATAAAAATCCAGATCTCCAAATATATAACGCGTATACCGATCTCTCTAAATATTGAATATAAAGAAATAGAAGTAAAAGAATATCTAGGATATAAAAATACTATATATCTATTATTCTATTAAAAGGTATTCTCTCTAGTATGTATAATACCTACAAATGTAATAAATAAAAATTATAAAAGTAAATGTGAAGAGAATGATGAAAAATGAGATGATTTTTAGAGTTTTAAATATGGTTTAGATAAAGGGGTGTCTTTGGTTTTTGTTTGGTTAGAGGCAGGGGTTTTATTTGAAAGAATAGAAGTATTATAGAAATGTGAATCTTAAGATAGAAATCTATCATAAGTCTAGAAAGAGAAATGACGAAACTATGGATAGAAATTGAAATCTAAATCTATGTCAGTAATATGAAGAGTTGTAGTATAGAATAGAAATGACCTTATGTGGCAATATAAATGAGAAATGGGAATAGAAATAGAAGAAGATGTAAATATAGTTGGAAAGAAAGGGAATTTTTTGGCTTTTGTTTGAGTAGAGGCAGGGGTTTTATTTGAAATAACACAAGTGTTCCAGAAGTGAAAATCTGAAGGCAGAAATAGATAATCAATGAATCAAAATACGTATAAAAATATAGAAATAAGTCCTCGGAATAGATGGAATATAGAATATCAATTGATTTATAAATTGACATTGATAAAGAGAAATGGATCAGTAAGCAATACACATTATAAATAGAAATGTGACTATCAATAGGAAAACCTAGGGGTAAAATCTATTCAAATATTGTCTAAAAGAAAGGGTTGGGGTTTTTTGGGCTCTTCTTGGGTTAGAGGCAGGGTTTTTATTTGAAATAATATGAACATAGATATTACTCTTACCTGTTTCTAAATATTGAGATAGATAATCAAGATATAAATATAAAACCTAAGGAAATAGAAATAATAGGAAGGGATGTAATATAGAATACAAATAAGAGTATACATTGATATACAGTTTAAATGTCAATGTGAACATGAACCTGAAAGATACAATTTTAAAAAAGATTGAAATAGAGTTGAAAAGAAAGGGGTTCTTTTTGGCTTGAATTTGGGTAGAGGCAGGGGTTTTATTTTAAATAATGGAAGAGTTACAGAAGTAAAAATCCTAACACAGAAATATAGATGAAATATAGAAAGATAGGAATAAAAAGATGTCAATAAATAGAAGAAATAGGAACAGATGTAAAATAGAATATAAACTTATAAAAAATCGGAAATTATAAATGTAAAAATAAACATTACACATCAATATACATTTGAAATATAAATGTGGATATAAAGATGAAAAAAAAATAATTTTTTTACAAATTTAAATGCAGTCGAAATTAAAGGGGGTTCTTTTTGGCTTTTATCCGGGTAGGGGCAGGGGAATTATTTTAAATAATGTAAACGTTACAGAAGCAAAAATCCTAACAAATATATACTTACTATGTAAAAATATGTATAAAAATAGAGAAATAAATTTAAGTACTAGGGAGAGATGTAATATAGAATAGAAATTTATTTATAAATAGAAATGTATAAATATACATCAATACGCATTATAAATAGAAAGGTGAATATTAATATGAAAAACTATTTTAAAAAATATTTACGTATTTTTTAAAAGAAATTGTTGGGTTTGGGTTTGGTTTGGTGTTTTTGGTTTTTTTTTTTTTTTATCCTATTAGGTTAGAGGCAGGAGGATTTTTTTCTTCTTCCTGGTTGTTTTGGGGCATTTATTTCAGAGCAGCTTCTGGGGGGGATCGCCCCTGTTCCTTTTTGCCGCCTTGGCCGCCCGCAGGCCCAAGGCGCGCGGCGCCCCCGGCTGGGGTGGGCGGCAGTGCTGCCGCCTTGTGGGCAGAGCGCGGTACTGCAGCCCGGCGCCGCCGCCAGGCAGCCCTCTTGGGCGTGGCGCGTGGCGGAGTTTGTTTGACCTTCTCAAAAGGGCGGAAGAACGGAGGGCCCCCGGCGGTGTGTCTATCCGGAATGCCTGCACGGAACACCGATGCCGGCGCGGCCCCGACGAGCTTTTCTGTGGCGTTTCAATTGCGATGATGGCATTCCGATTCGCCTGCAGGGTTCGGCGTCGCGGGAAATCGTTTCTAGGGCTCGAGGTGGGTGTCGGCATTTTGATCAGGCAGCTGGCAAAACGGCTACGCCTTGGGGTCTTTCCAAGGGGCGCTGGGGGCGGGGCCGGGGCGGGGCGCCGTGTCGACGAGGTGACGTCATTCGGCGGCACTCTGCCTGCAGTTCGCCCATGCAGACGGCAGGGGGCGCTGTATAAATAGAGTATTAAGTATCAACTATCTAGAAGAAGAAATAAAAGCTCGATGTCACCTGCAGCTGTAGAAAATTTCAGGCTCCCATGGAGGAAATAGTTTTCCTAAAATCATTACCGTTTTGGGGTTTTTTGCACTCCCCGGTAGCCTGAACGTTTCTACTGCTGCTTTTTTATCCTAAAGCCAGAATGGAAATCCCAGATTAGAAATACAGGGAAAGAAAGAGAGAAAGAAAGAAAGAGAGAGAGAGAAAGAGAGAAAGAGAGAAAGAAAGAAGGAAAGAAAGAAGGAAAGAAAGAGACAGAGAGAAAGAAAGAAAGAGAGAGAGAGAAAGAAAGAGAGAGAGAGAGACAGAAAGCGAGACAGAGAGAAAGAAAGAAAGAGAGAGAGAAAGAAAGAAAGAGAGACAGAGAGAGACAGAGAGAAAGAAAGAGAGAGACAGAGAGAAAGAAAGAAAGAGAGACAGAGAGAGAGAGAGACAGAAAGAGAGAGAGAAAGAGAGAAAGAAAGAAAGAGAGACAGAGAGAGAGAGACAGAGAGACAGTGAGAACGAAAGAAAGAGAAAGAGAGAAAGAGAGAAAGAAAGAGAGACAGAGAGAGAGAGACAGAAAGAGAGACAGTGAGAACGAAAGAGAGAGAGAGAAAGAGAGAAAGAAAGAGAGACAGAGAGAGAGAGACAGAAAGAGAGACAGTGAGAACGAAAGAGAGAGAGAGAAAGAGAGAAAGAAAGAAAGAGAGACAGAGAGAGAGAGACAGAAAGAGAGACAGTGAGAACGAAAGAGAGAGAGAGAAAGAGAGAAAGAAAGAGAGACAGAGAGAGAGAGACAGAAAGAGAGACAGTGAGAACGAAAGAGAGAGAGAGAAAGAGAGAAAGAAAGAAAGAGACACAGAGAGAGAGAGACAGAAAGAGAGACAGTGAGAACGAAAGAGAGAGAGAGAAAGAGAGAAGGAAAGAAAGAGACACAGAGAGAGAGACAGAAAGAGAGACAGTGAGAACGAAAGAGAGAGAGAGAAAGAGAGAAGGAAAGAAAGAGACACAGAGAGAGAGAGACAGAAAGAGAGACAGTGAGAACGAAAGAGAGAGAGAGAAAGAGAGAAGGAAAGAAAGAGACACAGAGAGAGAGAGACAGAAAGAGAGACAGTGAGAACGAAAGAGAGAGAGAGAAAGAGAGAAGGAAAGAAAGAGACACAGAGAGAGAGAGACAGAAAGAGAGACAGTGAGAACGAAAGAGAGAGAGAGAAAGAGAGAAGGAAAGAAAGAGACACAGAGAGAGAGAGACAGAAAGAGAGACAGTGAGAACGAAAGAGAGAGAGAGAAAGAGAGAAGGAAAGAAAGAGACACAGAGAGAGAGAGACAGAAAGAGAGACAGTGAGAACGAAAGAGAGAGAGAGAAAGAGAGAAGGAAAGAAAGAGACACAGAGAGAGAGAGACAGAAAGAGAGACAGTGAGAACGAAAGAGAGAGAGAGAAAGAGAGAAGGAAAGAAAGAGACACAGAGAGAGAGAGACAGAAAGAGAGACAGTGAGAACGAAAGAGAGAGAGAGAAAGAGAGAAGGAAAGAAAGAGACACAGAGAGAGAGAGACAGAAAGAGAGACAGTGAGAACGAAAGAGAGAGAGAGAAAGAGAGAAGGAAAGAAAGAGACACAGAGAGAGAGAGACAGAAAGAGAGACAGTGAGAACGAAAGAGAGAGAGAGAAAGAGAGAAGGAAAGAAAGAGACACAGAGAGAGAGAGACAGAAAGAGAGACAGTGAGAACGAAAGAGAGAGAGAGAAAGAGAGAAGGAAAGAAAGAGACACAGAGAGAGAGAGACAGAAAGAGAGACAGTGAGAACGAAAGAGAGAGAGAGAAAGAGAGAAGGAAAGAAAGAGACACAGAGAGAGAGAGACAGAAAGAGAGACAGTGAGAACGAAAGAGAGAGAGAGAAAGAGAGAAGGAAAGAAAGAGAGACAGAGAGAGAGAGACAGAAAGAGAGACAGTGAGAACGAAAGAGAGAGAGAGAAAGAGAGAAGGAAAGAAAGAGACACAGAGAGAGAGAGACAGAAAGAGAGACAGTGAGAACGAAAGAGAGAGAGAAAGAGAGAAGGAAAGAAAGAGACACAGAGAGAGAGAGACAGAAAGAGAGACAGTGAGAACGAAAGAGAGAGAGAGAAAGAGAGAAGGAAAGAAAGAGACACAGAGAGAGAGAGACAGAAAGAGAGACAGTGAGAACGAAAGAGAGAGAGAGAAAGAGAGGAAGAAAGAGAGACAGAGAGAGAGACAGAAAGAGAGACAGTGAGAACGAAAGAAAGAGAGAGAAAGAAAGAGAGACAGAGAGAGAGAGACAGAAAGAGAGACAGTGAGAACGAAAGAAAGAGAGAGAGAGAAAGAGAGGAAGAAAGAGAGACAGAGAGAGAGAGAGACAGAAAGAGAGACAGTGAGAACGAAAGAAAGAGAGAGAGAGAAAGAGAGAAAGAAAGAAAGAGAGACAGAGAGAGAGAGAGACAGAAAGAGAGACTGAGAACGAAAGAAAGAGAGACAGAGAGAGAGAGAGACAGAAAGAGAGACTGAGAACGAAAGAAAGAGAGACAGAGAGAGAGAGAGACAGAAAGAGAGACTGAGAACGAAAGAAAGAGAGAGAAAGAAAGAGAGACAGAGAGAGAGAGACAGAAAGAGAGACTGAGAACGAAAGAAAGAGAGAGAAAGAAAGAGAGACAGAGAGAGAGAGACAGAAAGAGAGACAGTGAGAACGAAAGAAAGAGATAAAGAAAGAGAGACAGAGAGAGAGAGAAAGGGAGAGAGACAGAGAGACAGAGAGAAAGAAAGAAAGAGAGACAGAAAGAGAGACAGAAAGAAAGAAATAGAGAGAAAGGAAGAGAGCGAGAGAAAGAAAGAAAGAGAGAGAGAAAGAAATAGAGAAAGACAGACAGAAAGAAAGAAAGAGAGAGACAGGAAGAGAGCGAGAGAAAGAAAAAAATAGAGAAAGACAGACAGAAAGAAAGAAAGAGCGAAAGAAAGAAAAGGAAAAAAGAAAGGAAGAAAAAAAAAAGGAGGAAGAGAAAGGAAGAAAAAAAATGAAAAAGGAAAAGGGTGAGAGTGAAAAAGAAAGCGCGAAAGTGGAAAAGGGGGTGAAAAACAGAGTGAAAAAAAGAAAAAAGATTAGGAGTGGAAAAGAAAGGACATTCGGGAGGGGCGGTGCTGCCTAAGGTGCTTCCGCGCCCAGGAGCGAAGGAGCCGTTTGATCCCCTGGCGGGAGCGCCGCTCCCGGTGGCGGAGAACGGAGCGGTGGCTGTCAGTCCGAGACTCCAACTCCCGGCAGGCCCTGCGGCCGTAAAGCGCGGCGTCTGACGCAACGGCCGACGCGCCATATGAATGGCTGGCGGGCCGAGGCGGCCGCGTGCCGGGGGAGCGGGCTGGGCGCGGGGAGCTCCCGGCGCCTGTCCCACGCGGGACGGAGCCGCGGCAGCGACGCCGGAGGGGCGAAGCCTCCGTCCGGCCGCCCGCACGGAGCCGAGCGGCGCGGAAGGGGCGTCCGCCCGGTGCCTCGGCCTCGCTCAGCGGTCCCGGTGGCGGGGGCTGAGCTCGGGCGGGGCGCGCTGCCGCCCGCCGATGGCGGAGCGCCAGGCGGTGCTTTGCTGCCGCGGGCCGGGAGCTGCAGGAGCCGCCCCGGGCGAGCGGCGCCGGGCGCTGCCGCGGTCACTGTGCGGCGGCTGCCCTCGGGCTGGCGGAGGCGCGGGAGCCGCCGAGCTGCAGCCGTCTCCCTCGGGCCGCTGCCGCTGCTGCGGGCGGGGGCGGACGAGCGGCTGCGGAGGCGGCTCCGCGGCGTGCTCAGCCTTGCGAGCAGAGAGCGCTCGACATCGCTGGCATGACACGGCTGCTGAGTGCCTCAGTGCTCGTGGCTCTTTCTTCCACGCAAACAGATGGAGCGGCATCGCTGAGCAGTAAAACACAGCGATGGCCCGGAGAATGGCGAGCGCAAGGAGCGCCGGGCTGGATCCTTCTGATGGCACAGGTGCGATCGGCAAACTCAGCCCCTTGTGCCCCTGCCCTCCCGACCCCCAGGGGAAATGCTCTCCAGCCTCGAGCTGCTGAGAGACAAAACGTGTGATTTGACACTAGGGTCCGGAAAAGGTTTCCGTTTAGATTAGCAAATGCCTCCATTGTTCTCGGTTACATCCTAGGATCGGTTTTAGGCAGTGACTTTCTACCGCTTGTCGGATTTTCTTGTGCAATGGTAAGAAAATAGGCAGGTCTGATACTGGTTTCGCTTTTTTTCTACTTCATGTTCCATGAGCTGCTTTTATCCAAGCAATTGTTTTAAAGTTCTACTGTAGGCGTTTCTGGTTCACTTTTTTTTTTTTGTTTTTTTTCCTCTAAATCGGCAGTAAATATAGCTGAGTAAAATTACCTTGGTTTTCTTCCTTCTTAAATGTTTTTATTGATAATCCTATTTGAATATGCAGAACACGTGGGTATGTCCTGTAATATATCCTAGCTTTTCTTGTTTACAGGGTACTCAGGAAATATTTTTCCCTTCGAGTCCCACTGAAACATTCTCCGTGCAATCTCCGTTAAGGTCTGTGTTTACAAATAAGCCACCATCAGCTGAGATATTTGCCTGTGTACCTTTTCCTGTCATTCAGAGCTTGCGTTCTGTGGTTTTTATGATAAACCTATCAAACTTGCGAAACCGTTTTGCAAGTCTTGACCGTTGAAGGCAGCAAGAAGTGGTTTTAAAGCCTGTTCTTGAGCAGACGAAGGGAAAAAGTGTGAATTTGCTGCTGAACTTGTCCTTTTTCATTTGACTTGCCTTGAATTATTTAGGAAGAGAGAGCACTAGAAAAAAGAGAGAAATAGAATTGGTTCTTGAGCCCTCCTAAAATGCTCCCTGTGATTCCGTGTGGAGCCAAAGTGAAGGGTGATGGAACAGAGCCCCTGTGCTTTAGAAGGAAATCAATTTCAACCTGATCTCCACCCTGAGTCTCCCTAATTTCTGTTTCTAAAATGCAAACTCAGTTTAGGAAGTGTTGGGAGTTAGTATTTTGGGGAAGAAATGGCAGTTGCACAAACCGTTCCATTTCCCAGAGGCTCTGGGAAGGATTCATTTTGTAAGCGCTGTAACTGCCATCGGTTGGGGGTTCGGGGTTGGAATGTGCACTTGCCCTCCTATAAAGCACTCGTTCATTTGCATTTCAGTGCCAGGAGTCTGGAGAAACTGGAGAAGAGCCCAAGAGACATTTTTCATCCTGAGATACAAAAGGTAGGAAGTGACTTTTTTTGGTTTGGTTCTTTTTCTTTATGATTTCCTGGAAATAGAAGTAATTAAGTATAGATCCTACTGGTTTGTTTCTTCCAGTAGCTAATAAGAATAAGAATAATAATCTAATACTACTTAAACTGTCTCTTTATCCATTGAACTGGCCATTTCAAATCCAAACTTCTAAACACCAATAAAACCATCATCCTTGTAGAATCTTTAATAGGAGGGGGCTAAAGATGCTGTTTTTGTTGACAGGATTTATTGGTTCTTGAAGGGCAAGAGGTGAGTACAAGCCTAACTACTTCTTGCTCACAGACCCGTCCGGTGAATGCGGCTTTGTATTTGGATGGGCTTTTGATGACTTCTAAATCAATTGCTCGTTACAGTAAAAAGAAGTCATGTTTTTTTGAACCTGACAGCAAAAATAACTTGAAGCACCAATTTAATAATAATTGATCACCCGTCTAAGTTAATGATTTTATGCTATACTATCAAAGTTTAAAGGTAAATTATTGTGTAGTAGGAGATGGTATAAAATGTATGTTCTAACGTGTAGGATGTATGCAAAGATTAGAGGAAACAAATTTTTATGTCTTCTGTTTGACTGTTTACCAAATAATATTTGGTTTTATTTTCCTGGGATCGGTGAATTTTAAATTTGGAGTCCTCTATGCTAAGGATGGTCAGCTTACAGGTGATGAAATGTTCAGTCATGGTGAGGTTTTCACCTTCTCCTTAATTGTTTTGCTCATCTGAAAAGAAAAAAAAAAAAAAAAAAAAAAAAGGTATGTTTATTATTTGTTACCCCGTTCTGTCCGTTTCCTCAGTATTTGCTGGAGCTCTGCTTACCCAAGCTTTGGGTAAAACAAGCTTTGGGTTCCTTCTGTCCCACTGGGTGTTGCCCAGTTTGGTTGCATCTGGTGAAATTCAGCCTGAGCCCTTACAGAACCAGCTCAAACCAGGTGAGAGCCATTCGCAGCTCTCTCAGGACACCCGGAGGAGGATGGGTGACGTTTCTGAGCATCTGGCAAGTGCACTTCTATCAAAACTCGGCCTGTGCAATTTCTGGGGAAAACCCTTCTGTATCCTGAAGGGTTCCTCAAAGTCTGTTGAGGATCCGGTTAGCAGTTGCTCACCTGGATGGTTCCAGCTCCTCAAGCTAACACTTGTACTCTTGCCCTGTAGTTTAGATCTATTGTAGTTTTGTTATTTTGCAAGATTTTACGTCTTTGGACAGTAACGTGCATTTCACTCTTTGGAACCTCTCGGATCGTGCTTTGGTGCAGCACCACCTAATGGGACACTTGGCTGCTGTGCTGAAGGGCTTGGTTACTAGAATTGTAAATCCCGGAGAGTTTGTAAGTCTTCTGTCCCCAGGGAGGTGTCACGCTTTGTTCACCGTTGCTCTGTTTGTCGGGTGCTGCTTCTCGTCGGAGGTATTAACTTCAAACTGCCCTGTTCTTTTTTGAACTTTTTTTCCTGGTTCTCTCCGTAGGGCAGGGAAGGACTCTCGTATCCCGGTCGTCAGACTCAGCGCTGCCCGAGAAGATACAGAGACTGTAAAAATCATAAGAAGCAACTAGGACTGCAGAGGAAACAAACTGGAGAGAACAAAAGGTGACATTGTTCTCCTTAGCCTGGATTAGAAACATCCACTGCGCTTTGATGCCGGTGGCTGCCAGGGGCTCGTTAGGTCTCTTGAGGCAGGTGTAGGTGTTCACTTGTAGGTTCTATTTTTTGGCAAAGGACCACGAGAGAAGTTTATTTATAGATCCAAATAAACATTCATCTTATCTGAACATAACCTGTCATCCCCTTTCTGACATTAAGGACTCCTGTATAAATACTTGGGGGGGTTTTCTTTGTCGTTTCTGAATGGTTCCATTTTGCCGGCTACTTGAACGAGTCTGAGGGGGTTTAATTGCATACTGCTTCCTTGAAATTCTGTTGGTCTCTGCTTGGAACCCTTCTTGTACTGCTTAATGAAAGACTTCGGATGGTGTTTTCTTGCCTGTTTGTGTTTAAGGTCGTGCTCTGATGCATTTACAGAAGCCATGGCAGGAGAGAGTCAGCTGCTGGAGAAGAGGAGACAGTATTATCCCTGTGCAGCACGGAACTGTGCTACTGCTGTGTCATCAGCTGTGTCTGCACTGAAAGTAGCCACCTTCACTTGTAGGTAGCTCCTTGGTGCTTTAGGACACGCTGAGGGATTTATTCCTTTTGGGATCCACGATGAGAATTCCCAAGAGAGGTAGTAGTAATAAGGTCTGAGATTGGAAAAAAGCCTGTGTCCTTGGAATGTTGTTGTTGTCGTCAAAAGTTAATTTTTCCTTCTTTCTTAGCCAGTAGTCAGCTTTTTGCTTTATTTTTTGTGGTATCAGTATTTGATTGTTTAAAAAATTGCTTCAAAAGAACTGCAGTGGCTGGCCACCAGGACCTTGTTCCGATTTGCCTATTTGCTTGTAGCTAAAACGTTTCCATATTGTTTATCATTCTATTGAAGAAACTGCTGCCCAGTCAACTAAGAACTGAACATCTGTCTGTCTAGGACATGGGGAGAGGATTTAGGTCATGTCTTTGTTTCCAGAAAAAAGTTCCAGTGTAGTTTCTAACTAGAGGAAAAGGGGGGGGGGGGGTGAAGACTCGGGGCTCTGATGCCGTTGGGGGCACCCCGAGGTGCCCAGGAGCGGGAGCCCCACTGCGGTGCAGGAGCAGGTATGTTATCACGTACTAGAGAGCAAATTATAAATAGAAATATGAAAATTATAAATATAAAAATATTTTTTAGATCGTTAAAGAAAGCGGTTTTTTTAACTTGTCAATAGGCAGGGTTTTGATGATAAAAATGATAAATACAAAGAATATGAAGGTAGAAATCTAAGTCTAGAAAGATATCATAAATACATACAGATAAAGTTTAAAACTAGAAGAAAAAATCAGTTGCAGCAGTAGATACGATACATAATATAGATAATACTTTAAATACATGTCTAGAATTTTATAGATATTATAGATAATTATTAATAGATTGCATCAAAAGAAACGATAAATATAAATGTGAGTATAATTACACAAAGTATAAAAATATTTCGATACCGTTTAAAAGAAGGTGTTTTCGTGTATTTATTTGGTTAGAGATGGGGTTTTTGTTTGGATTAATAGACGTATTCTAGAAATATAAATCTAACTGTAGAGAGATCCAATCGATAGAGGAGGCTATTTCTAAAAACACAACCGAACGCCGCCGCCTTCGGGGGAATCGCACGAGCTCGGCCGAAGCAAGGCGAGAGCGGCCGACCCTGACGGCCTCGAGCGAACCGAGGCGAGGCTTCCGAGGCTGCCTGAAGCGAAGCGAGCCGAGCTCAGGCGAAGCGAGCCTGCTGCTCTCGTGCGCGCTGCTTAGCGCCAGTGCGCTCCCAGCCTAATGAGCTCCTGCCCGAGCCCGCGCTCCCGGTCGTGTCCGCGCCGTGGCCGGGCCGCCCGCGGGACGCGGCAGCGGGAGAGCCCCGAGCCGGGCGAGCTGAACGGGAGGCGGCGGCGCTTGCCCGCCCGCCGTCGGGGAGCCGAGGCGAGGCGAGCGGAGCCGAAGAGGCGAATGCAGGCGCCAAGAGCCGAGTTGAGGCGCCAAGAGCCGACTCGAGCCGAGCGTCTCCGGAGCGAGCCGAGCTCCGCCGAGCGCCGCAGCATCCCGGGTAGGGCGAGGCGCCGGGCCGGGCTCGGGGTGCAGCCGGGGCTCTGGGAGGCTTCCCCGCCTGTCCCTCTCTCTAGCCCTCCTTCCTTCTCCCCGTCTTCGCCTTCTCTCGCTCCCTTTCCCCCATTCCCTCTCCCCCCGCAAAGCCGGCTCCTTCCTGTCCTGTCCCTAGCCCGCTACTCCCTTCTGTTCCCCCTGTCTCCTTCCTCTGCCCAGCCTCCGTGTACCCTCGTCCCGGGCTTTCCCTTCCCGTGCCGCTTTCCTGCACAGCCCGAGCTCCCTCGCCGCCCTTTGTCGTGCCCTGCTCTCGCTCCTCTCTTCCCGTGCCCCCTTTCCTTCTTTGCCCCGCAGCCGCGGGGCTCGGGCTGCCGGAGAATAAAGCCCCGAGGGCCGGAGCCCGGCGCCCCTGGGCCCTTGCGGGAGTCCCCGCGCGGGGCCGGAGGCTCTCGGCGGATCCCCCCGTGCCGCTCAAGCAGCGCGGCCGACAGCGCCGGAGCTGCGGCTTTGCCGGCATCGCGCTGAGAGCGGCCCCCGCTCCGTGCCGGGCCGTCGCCGCCGTCTGTGCCGCTCCCTCTCTCGCTGCCCCTGGCCCGTGACAGCGAGGCTGGGCAGGAACCTCAAGCCTTCTGGGGGCTGCCCCCCCTTTCTTGTTGCAGCAGAATCCCTTGCTGGGGCCATGCACGTGTGGGAAGGGCTTGGGGGAAGCGCTGCGCTGCTGTCCGGGGCAGTCGGATTCGTTCGGAGCCTTCTTTGGGGGTCAGGGAAAGGCGGGGTGAAGACTCGGGGCTCTGATGCCGTTGGGGGCACCCCAAGGTGCCCGGGAGAGGGAGCCCCACGGCGGTGCAGGAGCAGGTGGGGGGCGGGCGAGGGGCGGGGGTCACGCTGGGTGCCGTCCCCCGGAGGGACCCAAAGCTGCCACCAAATGCACAGGGAGGGGTGAGTGGGTGTAGGATGCTAAAACCTGGCAAGGCATTCGGTTTTCTAGGTATTGCTAAAGAATAGGAATTGGTCTCTAAACTCAGCTGGGGAGAAACCCTCTCTATGCACTCATTTGTTTACAGGAATGTAGAAGGTTCCGACTGGAGATGGGTAGTAGTTCTGAAGATATTGCCGTGAGGTTTTGATCTAGGAACGGACCGAGCTGTGCCCTGGAACCCTCAGAACAGCTGCAGGGGCTGAAGGCGATAGAAAGGGCTCTCTGGCACCTTTTGCCTCCGTTCTCTGCCAGCGCCCAAAGCGTGTCGCAGTCCCGGAAGAGGCGCTTGTCATCCCGAGAGCCAAAAGGAAGACGTGTCAAATCCCAGCTCTGCCTTGTGTTTCGTGTGGGTTTTTTACTTCGTATTGATGTCATTCCAGAGAGCAAGGAAAGAAGAAACGTGACCGGCTCCCACTATTACTGTGTGAAGGCTTTCTTGAAAGGCTGCTGTATTTCTATTGTCTTTTTCCACTCCAAGCTTGACTTTTGCCCTCGTTTTTCGAGCTCTGCTGCATTGGGTGTCCCAAGGAGGGCGGGGTTCCTCAGCAGGGCTCTTAGGAGGCGGCGCTGATTCTGCTTTTTCTGAAGGCGTCTCAAAGCGCGCTACCAGAATGACAGTTTTGTGCACTGGAAAGCTTTCCCTCAGTGCCATCAGCGCACGTCCGTGTCTGAATTGTGGAAGCAGACGGACTCAGAAAAGCCAGCACCCGGAGCAGATTTCTGTTGGCTCTGTGTCTGTGAGAAGCGGGCTGTGTGCTGGACGGGGAGAGGCGCTGTTGGAGAGCGGCATCAGCGCCAGGTGTGAGCTGTGAGGATGATGGGGGGCTCGGAGCAGCCCCAGGTGTGAGCTGTGAGGATGATGAGGGGCCGGCTCCTGCCGGGGGGGGGGGGGGGTGCGAGGCTGTTTTAGGGGGAGGCTTCGCCTCAGCTGCCTTTTGCATGGAGCTGCTGAGTAGAGGGGTTCACGGGGGGGCTCCCGGGGCTGTCTCATGGAAGGACTGCGAGAGCTTCTGGCAGCGTCTGGGCGAACACCTGGATACGCGCTTGGATCCGCGGAGCATCGCTTCAAGGAGGTGCCGAGGGACGAATCTTTGCGCCGGGAAGCAGCAGCCGAACGGCTGAGGGCGTGTGGATTTGGAGCGGGGACTTTGGTCCTTTCCCTTTTCAATTGGATCTTGGCAGTCCCCCCTCCCCGCTTCCCCAGGAACAAAAAGGGAGCTTGTGAAGACAAAAGAAATGAAGGAGAGGCAAGCAGCTACTCTCCTAATATTGTCTGTGTTTGAACTAGGGGGGATCCGCTTTCGCTTGCGGTTCCAAGGATGTCGATTGAAGGAAAAGCTGCCTTTTCCCGGCTGTTAGGGGTATCCCAGGGGTGACAGGGAATCCCTGCGTTCCATTTGAACGGGAATGGGCAAAGTATTGTTGTCATCGGATGGCTTTGATTTGAAGGTAGCCAGCCCATTTTCATCATCCTAAGGTTTAAATGGAGGGGACAGCGCTGGTGTCCCTCCTTAGCAAGGGTTTGAATGGAGGTCAAAATCCCCCCTTGCACATGGCTTGAAGGATTTCATTGGAGGAAAGCCCCTTCTTTTCTGCTCTCCTAGGGGATGAACTTGAAGGGGAGAAGCCATTTCTTTGCCCTTGTTGAAGCGAGGTGAGCGCCGCCCGCGGCGTCAGTTTCGGGGTTGAGTTGCGGGAAGCCGCAGCTCTGGCGGCGTTTGCAGGGCTGCAGTCGGGCTGTGCCGCTGCATTTGAGGGCGCTTCTTGTGGCCGCGGCCCGGGCCGGAGCGTTGCCGCTCGGGAGCGCTGCCGGCCCGGGCCGGGCGGGTGCCGAGGCGCACGGGGAATTTGGCGCGGCAGCGGCGGAGCCGCTTTGCCGGTGCGAGCCGCCGTGCGGAGCCGAGGGCAGCTGGCGCCGGGCCGGCCAAGGGCGGCAGAGGCGGCGCGGGCGCTGCTGCGCCGGCCCGGCCGGTGCCGGCCGCTCTGTCCGCTCCGGGCGCGGGGCTCGGGCGCCGCCGGGGCCCCCCGGGCAGGGGGAGCGGGCGGGGGCGGGGGGGTCTCCGGGGCGGCGCCGCCCCTGCGCGCCGGAGCAGCCGCCGGAGGAGCCGCTTTGCCGCCGGGAGCCGCGCTCCGTCCGGGGCCGGCAGCGCGCGGTTGGGCTGCCGCAAGTTCTTGGGTGTCGTGGTTCGGAGGTGCTTTGTAGGGATCGATCGCACGGGTTTGTTCTGGTCGCAGTGGGTGTGCGCTAAGGGCTATGGCGTTCTTCCTGACCGGTACGGTTCTCGGTTCTTCGGGTGGTGACGATAAAGGTTTGGTTTGAATCGAGTTCCGTAGTCGGATATTTTTTTTGCCGGGCTATTCTGTTTTTAAAGGCGTGCAATGGTTTCTACGGGTCGTTGCGTGAAGCAGCGGCTCGGATTTTAATTCTGTCGCCGTGGCTTTTATTAGCGTGGGCGTGTAGCGTTTGTTTCGGTGGGTTCGAGGTGGCGTCGTGTCGTTAATAGCGGCGGGGTTTTTAAAATCTCTCTAATTGCGTTTGTGTTTCTCGTCTTCCAGGGCTTTTATTTCTTTGGTTTGTTTGATTGTAGTGTACGTTTTATTGTGACGGATCATTTGGGAGATCTTGTCAATGGTTACGTTTCTCTTTCGGCTTTGTGTTTATTTCTGGGTGGTATTTTTATTTTGATCGAATGAGGCTCTATGCGTTTATTCTTCAGTTGGGAATAATTTTTTTGAGGTAAATTAAAGTTGCTTTGGTTTGGGGGACTTTTGTTTTACAAATGTATTTTCTTTTGGTTTTTTTTGTTTTTTTGTTTTTTTTTTTTCTTTTGGTTTCTTGTTGTCCTTTGACGTATTTGGTGGTTATTGATCAGTTTTATTTTTGGGAACGTGGGTATTTATATGGTGGGTCTTTTTAAGTTGGGGTTTTTTTTTTTTTTTTGGGTAGTTATTTTCTTATTTTTTAGTGGTTGAGATTTTTTGTTTTTTTTCTATTTCGTTCATTAGTTCGCTTTCTAAAGTTCTTTTGACAGAGTATTGCTTATTCTTTGAGTTAGTGTAGATGTAGAATTTTGGTTAGTTTTTAAAATAACGTTCAGGGTCAGTGGCACTGATTGGAGTTGAGCGAGTTGGTTTGGGTTTTTTTAGAGGTTTTTGTGATTTGCTGCGTGTGTTTCTCCAGGGTTTTCTTTTCGTTTGGTTCCATTTTTCTGATGTGATGAGAACTGTTAGTGAAAAGAGTGTTGTGTGTTTTTTTCGCTGGCAGTCGTTTGGCTGGTGGAGGTATCTTGATGGTTTTGGAAGACATTGGTGGGAATTCGATGCTGTTTGTTTTGTCATTGCATTTAGGAATTGGATTTTAAATGTAAAATTCTAAGGATAGCTATCTTTAAACAAAACGAGTAGATGTGTAGAAATGGGAATAAACTTTCATTTTGATCTATTCGATCTCTATTTAAAATTTAACAGGTAACTTAAGTCATGATATATTCCAATAAGATATTGTATTTTTCAAAGAGCATTGTGTATGTTGATAGATATATCAATAGAGATGCTAAATATAAACACAGCTCAAAGGAAATTTTAAATCTAGAAATGTGTTGCGAATCTATGCAGATATATAGATCAAATTATTAAAGGATTGTAAATGTAAAGTTACATAAATCCATACAACACGTAATACAAGTGATACCGTATAGATCTTATGATGGTATATTATAGGAAACGGCTATAAATCTAGTACATCACTATGATATAATATCTAAAACATTATAGATATGGTAACTGTAAATACAACAACATTATTAAAAGTAGTTTAAAAGAAAGGATGGTTTTGTTTTTTACTTGGCAAAAGCAGGGGTTTTATTATAAAAACTACAAATACAAATGATAGAAAGGTAGAAATCTACTTGTAAAAAGATCTCATGAATACATCAAGATGGATATAAAAATTGAAAATATTAGAAAAAAGAAGTTGTAGCAGTAGATTTGGTACATGATAAAAATAATGATTTATCTCTATGATGTGAATAATAGATATGTGATATGTAATGATGAATGGAATGCATCAGTATAAACGGTGACTATAAAAGTGAATCTAATTATGCAAGCTCTAAATATAAAACTATTTCAATAGAGTTGAAAAGAAGGGTTTTTTGGTATTTGTTTGGTTAGAGATGGGATTTTTTTTGGAAGAATAAAAGTATGATAGAAATCTAAATGGAAGTCGAGAAATATACAGTCAATATATAATGATATTGCTAAAACCACAAAGTATGAATAAATACAGATAATAGGAATAGGCATAATAGATGGTATAAAGGACGTAACACATCACTGTCCGGTCTAAATATGCGTGTGAATAGAACTAGGAAAACTAGAACTATCAAATTTATTTCAAGAAGGCATGAAAGAAAGGGGGCTTATTTGGTTCTTGTTTGGTAAGAGGCAGGTTTCTGGCATTTATTTTTAGAGGAGTTTTTGGGGGGGATGGCCCCTGTTCTTTTTTGCCGCCTTGGCCGCCCGCAGGCCCAAGGCGCGCGGCGCCCCCGGCTGGGGTGGGCGGCAGTGCTGCCGCCTTGTGGGCAGAGCGCGGTACTGCAGCCCGGCGCCGCCGCCAGGCAGCCCTCTTGGGCGTGGCGCGTGGCGGAGTTTGTTTGACCTTCTGAAAATGGCGGCGAAAAGGGCGGGAAAGCGGAGGACCCCGGTGTGTCTATGCGGACTGCCTGCACGGAACACCGACGCCGGCGCAGCCCCGGCGGGATTTTCTCTTGCGTTTTAGGTGTACCCGACACGGGCTGTGTGGTCAGTGGCGCCGCGGGCGGGCGTATTTTGGCGTGTTTCTGACCGGCATGTGAGTAACCGCCTCTCTCGCCCGAGGGGGGTCCTCTCTCGGCCGCCATGTTGGGAGTGGCGCGTCGCCAATGTCGCGGGATTTTTTTTTTTTGACCTTCTCAAAATGGCGGCCAAAAGGGCGGGGATATCGCGGACCCGGGAGTCTGCCGCCCTGTGGCCAGAGCCCGGTACTGCAGCCCCCCGAGCCAGCGCCCTGCCCCTCGCCGCTGGCTGCCGGGGGCGGGGCAAGGGCGCGGCTGCCGAGCGAGGCAAGGGCGAGGGGCGGGAGCGAGGGGCGGGCGGGGCGGGAGCGAGGGGCGGGCGGGGCGGGCTCGGTAAATGGCCGGGAGGGGTGAAAGACGTTCAGGAGTGCAAAAGGGACACGATGGCTGAGAAGAATGGCCGGGGGGGGGGGCGGCCCGGCGGGGCCGCTTTCGGCGGGCGGCGGAGGCGCGGTCGTAGCGCTCCGCGGGCCGGGGGCAGCGAGCGGGGGCGGGCGAACGCCGTCGGAACGGAGCTGCACCCCCCCCCGAGCCCGCACACGCGCCTCTCCAGGAAGCGACGGCGGGCCGGAAAATCCCGGCGGGGCGGCGGCGCTGCCCGCCCTTTCTGCCGCCAGCTTTGCAAGGTAAGACCGTCCGCCCCGCCCCGCCCCGTCCCGCCGCCCTCCGGTGTCTGTAAACAGACGGACTCCCTCTGGCTTCCCACTTCTCCGTGCTGGAGAGTGGGAGAAAGGTCCGTGCTGCTTGCCGTGTCCTCGGTGGGCAGAGAGCTCTGACCTTGCCTTGCATGGGCTGCTGAGGATTGGATCCATGGGGATGTGCTTTGATGCATTTAGTGACCTTTACAGATTTCTTTCCCCGCTTTTTTCAGTTCCCAGAATCATGGAAGAATTCAGGTTGCAAGGGGCTCTAAAGATCACCTCATTCCAAGGCTGCTGCTGCCGTGGGCAGGGACGTGCTTCCATCGAGCAGCTTGCTCAGAGCCTCATCGCAGAGCACCGACGGGCCTTGAGCACTTGCAGCGGTGGGGCAGCCCCGGGACCTCTGAGCAACCTGTGCCCTGTGCCAGCCAGGTGCCAGAGGAGGAAGGAAGCCCTTCCCACCTGGAGCAGAGGCTGCGTAGCCTTGTGTCACCGAGCGTGTGAGACAGAAAGGCCCTTCCTTTCTGGAGGGGTAACAACACTCAAAGCTCTTTCTCGGGACAAGCAGAGCAATGGAAGGCCAAAGTAGCCTTCAGTTCTTCCAGCAGCTTTGGGAACAACTTGAAGGAGGAGCAGAGCTGGCCTGGTGCCTGCCATGGCTGTCTGTCTTCTTGGCTGAGGCTTTATAAATGAGGCGCTTTTCTGTAGTTCCTTTTCAGGCATGACGTGCAAGTTGCCCCTAGAAGTCCAAAGGCAGCTGTTTTCTTAGCAGAAGGAAGTCAGGAGGAGGCAAAGCCAGCAGCTAAGTCTGGATAAAAAACTTGGCTAACCTCTTTTCCCCCCCTCCTCCAAACAGGCAAGTGTGAAGCACTCAGCAGAGATCTGCCCAGGAAGAAAAGCAGAGCCAATCTCTGAGAAGAAGGGACGTGCGAGCTCTGGCGAGGACGGCTGCTCCCCCTGGCCTTGGTGTGGGACCTCCTGAGCTGCCATTCCTGTGGTGGGAGTGTTTCTCCTCTCCTCCAGCCAAGCCAGAGACCGCCTAGGGAGGAAGCAGGTAAGGTTGAAGTACCGAGGTCTCCCAGGTAAGAAGTGACACGGCAAAAGGAAATGGCCTCAACTTGCAGCAGGGAAGGCTTAGATTGGATTGGAGGGAAAATTTCTTCCCTGAAAGGGTGCTGAGGCGTAGGAGCAGGCTGCCCAGGAAAGTCCCCATGCCTGGAGACATGTCAAGGATGTCAAGATGTGGTGTTTAGGGACCTGACTTGGGGGGGCAGCAGCTGGGCTCGATGTCCTTAGAAGGCTTTTCCAACCGCAAGGATCCTACGGATCCTATGGTTCTGGAAAGCCTTGACCCCTCTGGCTCTAGCACAGCACCTGGATGCTGACAAAATGAGGCTGGTCCTAGAGCCTGGAGGTCCCTGTGCCACAGGGAGAGGACAAGCCGGTGTCACCTGCAGGGAGGGTCTCGTCCCCAGAGAGCCGTCAGTGACTCCGTCCCTGCCCGGGGCTCTGGGTGCGCCCTCGGGGGGCGGGGGACGACACCTGCCCTCAGGTGTCCCTCTGGGCACCTGGGAAGGGAACCAGGTCCATCCGTGCGGCAGCTCCAGGGCTTGCAGGCTTTGGGGCTTTGCAGCTGTGTGCCTTGTCACAAGGTGGCAGGGACGTGACACTGCCTGGCAACGCTGCTGGCCTCGGATCCTTGCTGCTCTCATCCTTATCCCATATGGATTTAGCAGCAATCTTCTGTCTTTGCTTTCAAACTGTCCTTGGGAGAGTTCCAAGAGAGGGTCATTAGTTATTTCAAAGCCTACATCTTTTACCTCTTGGCACTGAAGAGAAAAGACACAAACCTGCTTTGCATCCTTCTGCCTGGAAGTCATTGTGACACACAGGGAAGGGAGGAAGGGGCTGGCCGGGGTCAGCCTCTGCTGAGCCTCAGCTCTGGCTGCTCCTGCTCACAGGGTAAAGCCAAAAGCTGTCGTGATCAAAAACGCAGGCCGCCCTTCTGACCTGAGTCACAGGGGCCGTTTCTTCTGAATGAATCAAGGTGGGAAATCATTCTTGGAGCTTCAGAAGAAAAAAAACCCCAGAACCGTAGGTACGTTTGTAAGAGTGGGTATGTACGTACATTTCCTTCGATGAAGAAGAAAATCTTAGAAATATCATGTCACGTCTGGCTTCCTAGAGAAGATCCTGACCTCTGGGCTTCTGAAAGCAAATGGCTGTGCATTTATAGGAGCGTTTCCCTTCTTTTTATGTGCCTCCCCCAGTCATCTTCTACCCTTGCCCACGGCAAGGAGAGCGCGGTGATTTGGCTGCTCCGCTCTGCCGAGGTTGTTGCAGGCTGTGTAGCAGGGAGTGAGGCCTTTTGTGGCTGCTCATCAGACATTTTCCTACAGCCTTCTCCCTGCAATGGTAAAATGAGACTTGTGTTAGCGAGCAGTCAAGTAGAGCAGGTAACATTAGAAAAGAATTGTTTCTGAGCTGCTGTTCACTAGCACGTGTTTCCCCTTTCCGGCAGAGCGCGCATCATTGCGGGCTTGGGATCGATTGAAATGCGCTAAGGAAACCAGCTCTGGGGAGGGAGGGAGGGAAATGCTCTCTTAACATGTGCCAATTCTTCTGTCAAACTCATCAGGGCAGGACAGCGTTCAGACTGAAAGTGTAAGAAGATGTGGAGGGAGACAGAGAATCTGACAGGAGCACCGGACTCACAAGTGCACGAATTTTGCTTTTGGCTTGGATTCAAACGCAGAAGTTGTAAGGAATTTGGGAAGGAGAAGGGACATTTCAGAAGGAGAAGAAGAAAAAGAAGTTGTTGTTGTTGTTACAGCCCTGGCAAAATCTTTGGTTCTAGCTAATAAAGGAAGCTAGTTGAAATAAAAAAAAAAAGAAAAAAAAGTGGTTTTTTTTTTTCCTTCGCTGTTGTATTCGTTGGTGGTTCGTTATATGGTGTGTTGTTTTATTTCTTGGTCTTATTACCTCTGTGTAAATAGTTTTTTTGAGTGAAGCTAACTTTCTGGACGGGTTGGTTTGTATTTGAGGTAGGATAAATTTCAAGAGGTTTCTTTCCTAGACTTCTGACAGGTATTCCTGGGATTTTGGTTTTGTTTACTGTGTGTATCAACAGAGAGATTTGGTAGGGCCAGCTGGGCTGCTGGAGTTTTGGGTGTTAATTTATGAGATGGCTTTTGTTCAATGCAGTTTTGAATTGTTGAAAGGGTTTTTAATGTAGTGGTTTTAAGGCGGTCTTTAAGAATTGTTTGTATCGTTTCACGTTGTTTGTAGTCGGTGTACGATCAGGGATATGGTGGAACTTCTTGAACGTTCTGGTTTTAGCGTTCCTAAGTTCCGATTTCTTTCTGCTTTGCTGTTTTGTTTCTGGTTTTCTTTTGGGGGACAGGGGCGTTTGTAGACGGTGGGTTTCTAGAGGCAATGTGTCTTTCAATTTGGGTAGTGATATTTCTTAGTATTTTAATAGTTTCGATTTTTTTTATTTTCATGCTTTTAATGAGTTGTTTTAAAATTTGGAAGATAACCTTTCTAGATGATTGGTTATTATTTGTGAGTTAGCCTCAAGGTAGAGCTTTGGGGGCTTTTTTTAGTAATGTTTAGGGTCAGTTGTAGGGTTTTGAGTTTAGTGAGTTGGTTGGATTGAATTTTTCACGGGTGTTTGTTTTGACTAGCAGTTCTGTCATTTTCCATGTGTATCTGAGTTTTTTGGGGTTTTGAGCCATTGGTTGAGGAGGAAGTTTATGATGAGAATGTACGGAGCTTTTGGGCTAGTTATAGTGGGATTTCAAATGTCTTGACAGTTCGGTTGATTTGAGTTTTTCTTAGGGTTAAATGTTGTGGGGTCTTTGTTCTGTTAGTCCTAGAAATAGGTTTGGTTTGGATACGCTGCGATGGGATGAGCGTGGGCTGCGTACCGGTGCTGCCGAAGGCGCGGTATTTGTGTGGTTCTGATGCGTTGGGTTAATGAATTGATACGGTCTAATATATAGATTAATTAAAGTAGAAATAAATATCAATATAAAAACAAATATAAAATGATAGTGGTAAACATAAATATAGAAAACAAATAGATAAACACATAAAACTATACTATATAGTATATTATTGTAACAGATGCTAATCTATAGAAACGATAGTCTATTATATATGTATACAAAGATATATAAAGATCGGTTGTAAATATAAAAATATTTAGATAGAGTTAAAAGGAATTGGGGATTTTCTGGGATTTTTTTTATTAGGTTATAGGCTGGGGTTTTTTTTCTAGATAGAAATAATATAAAAATAAAAATCCAGATCTCCAAATATATAACGCGTATACCGATCTCTCTAAATATTGAATATAAAGAAATAGAAGTAAAAGAATATCTAGGATATAAAAATACTATATATCTATTATTCTATTAAAAGGTATTCTCTCTAGTATGTATAATACCTACAAATGTAATAAATAAAAATTATAAAAGTAAATGTGAAGAGAATGATGAAAAATGAGATGATTTTTAGAGTTTTAAATATGGTTTAGATAAAGGGGTGTCTTTGGTTTTTGTTTGGTTAGAGGCAGGGGTTTTATTTGAAAGAATAGAAGTATTATAGAAATGTGAATCTTAAGATAGAAATCTATCATAAGTCTAGAAAGAGAAATGACGAAACTATGGATAGAAATTGAAATCTAAATCTATGTCAGTAATATGAAGAGTTGTAGTATAGAATAGAAATGACCTTATGTGGCAATATAAATGAGAAATGGGAATAGAAATAGAAGAAGATGTAAATATAGTTGGAAAGAAAGGGAATTTTTTGGCTTTTGTTTGAGTAGAGGCAGGGGTTTTATTTGAAATAACACAAGTGTTCCAGAAGTGAAAATCTGAAGGCAGAAATAGATAATCAATGAATCAAAATACGTATAAAAATATAGAAATAAGTCCTCGGAATAGATGGAATATAGAATATCAATTGATTTATAAATTGACATTGATAAAGAGAAATGGATCAGTAAGCAATACACATTATAAATAGAAATGTGACTATCAATAGGAAAACCTAGGGGTAAAATCTATTCAAATATTGTCTAAAAGAAAGGGTTGGGGTTTTTTGGGCTCTTCTTGGGTTAGAGGCAGGGTTTTTATTTGAAATAATATGAACATAGATATTACTCTTACCTGTTTCTAAATATTGAGATAGATAATCAAGATATAAATATAAAACCTAAGGAAATAGAAATAATAGGAAGGGATGTAATATAGAATACAAATAAGAGTATACATTGATATACAGTTTAAATGTCAATGTGAACATGAACCTGAAAGATACAATTTTAAAAAAGATTGAAATAGAGTTGAAAAGAAAGGGGTTCTTTTTGGCTTGAATTTGGGTAGAGGCAGGGGTTTTATTTTAAATAATGGAAGAGTTACAGAAGTAAAAATCCTAACACAGAAATATAGATGAAATATAGAAAGATAGGAATAAAAAGATGTCAATAAATAGAAGAAATAGGAACAGATGTAAAATAGAATATAAACTTATAAAAAATCGGAAATTATAAATGTAAAAATAAACATTACACATCAATATACATTTGAAATATAAATGTGGATATAAAGATGAAAAAAAAATAATTTTTTTACAAATTTAAATGCAGTCGAAATTAAAGGGGGTTCTTTTTGGCTTTTATCCGGGTAGGGGCAGGGGAATTATTTTAAATAATGTAAACGTTACAGAAGCAAAAATCCTAACAAATATATACTTACTATGTAAAAATATGTATAAAAATAGAGAAATAAATTTAAGTACTAGGGAGAGATGTAATATAGAATAGAAATTTATTTATAAATAGAAATGTATAAATATACATCAATACGCATTATAAATAGAAAGGTGAATATTAATATGAAAAACTATTTTAAAAAATATTTACGTATTTTTTAAAAGAAATTGTTGGGTTTGGGTTTGGTTTGGTGTTTTTGGTTTTTTTTTTTTTATCCTATTAGGTTAGAGGCAGGAGGATTTTTTTCTTCTTCCTGGTTGTTTTGGGGCATTTATTTCAGAGCAGCTTCTGGGGGGGATCGCCCCTGTTCCTTTTTGCCGCCTTGGCCGCCCGCAGGCCCAAGGCGCGCGGCGCCCCCGGCTGGGGTGGGCGGCAGTGCTGCCGCCTTGTGGGCAGAGCGCGGTACTGCAGCCCGGCGCCGCCGCCAGGCAGCCCTCTTGGGCGTGGCGCGTGGCGGAGTTTGTTTGACCTTCTCAAAAGGGCGGAAGAACGGAGGGCCCCCGGCGGTGTGTCTATCCGGAATGCCTGCACGGAACACCGATGCCGGCGCGGCCCCGACGAGCTTTTCTGTGGCGTTTCAATTGCGATGATGGCATTCCGATTCGCCTGCAGGGTTCGGCGTCGCGGGAAATCGTTTCTAGGGCTCGAGGTGGGTGTCGGCATTTTGATCAGGCAGCTGGCAAAACGGCTACGCCTTGGGGTCTTTCCAAGGGGCGCTGGGGGCGGGGCCGGGGCGGGGCGCCGTGTCGACGAGGTGACGTCATTCGGCGGCACTCTGCCTGCAGTTCGCCCATGCAGACGGCAGGGGGCGCTGTGCCGGCAGTGCGCCCATGCAGGCGGCAAAGGGCGCTGTGCCTGCAGTGCGCCCATGAAGACGGCAGGGGGCGCTGTATAAATAGAGTATTAAGTATAAACTATCTAGAAGAAGAAATAAAAGCTCGATGTCACCTGCAGCTGTAGAAAATTTCAGGCTCCCATGGAGGAAATAGTTTTCCTAAAATCATTACCGTTTTGGGGTTTTTTGCACTCCCCGGTAGCCTGAACGTTTCTACTGCTGCTTTTTTATCCTAAAGCCAGAATGGAAATCCCAGATTAGAAATACAGGGAAAGAAAGAGAGAAAGAAAGAAAGAGAGAGAGAGAAAGAGAGAGAGAAAGAGAGAAAGAAAGAAGGAAAGAAAGAGACAGAGAGAAAGAAAGAAAGAGAGAGAGAGAAAGAAAGAGAGAGAGAGAGAGACAGAAAGCGAGACAGAGAGAAAGAAAGAAAGAGAGAGAGAAAGAAAGAAAGAGAGACAGAGAGAGACAGAGAGAAAGAAAGAGAGAGACAGAGAGAAAGAAAGAAAGAAAGAGAGACAGAGAGAGAGAGAGACAGAAAGAGAGAGAGAAAGAGAGAAAGAAAGAAAGAGAGACAGAGAGAGAGAGACAGAGAGACAGTGAGAACGAAAGAAAGAGAAAGAGAGAAAGAGAGAAAGAAAGAGAGACAGAGAGAGAGAGACAGAAAGAGAGACAGTGAGAACGAAAGAGAGAGAGAGAAAGAGAGAAAGAAAGAGAGACAGAGAGAGAGAGACAGAAAGAGAGACAGTGAGAACGAAAGAGAGAGAGAGAAAGAGAGAAAGAAAGAGAGACAGAGAGAGAGAGACAGAAAGAGAGACAGTGAGAACGAAAGAGAGAGAGAGAAAGAGAGAAAGAAAGAAAGAGAGACAGAGAGAGAGAGACAGAAAGAGAGACAGTGAGAATGAAAGAGAGAGAGAGAAAGAGAGAAGGAAAGAAAGAGAGACAGAGAGAGAGACAGAAAGAGAGACAGTGAGAACGAAAGAGAGAGAGAGAAAGAGAGAAGGAAAGAAAGAGACACAGAGAGAGAGAGACAGAAAGAGAGACAGTGAGAACGAAAGAGAGAGAGAGAAAGAGAGAAGGAAAGAAAGAGACACAGAGAGAGAGAGACAGAAAGAGAGACAGTGAGAACGAAAGAGAGAGAGAGAAAGAGAGAAGGAAAGAAAGAGACACAGAGAGAGAGAGACAGAAAGAGAGACAGTGAGAACGAAAGAGAGAGAGAGAAAGAGAGAAGGAAAGAAAGAGACACAGAGAGAGAGAGACAGAAAGAGAGACAGTGAGAACGAAAGAGAGAGAGAGAAAGAGAGAAGGAAAGAAAGAGACACAGAGAGAGAGAGACAGAAAGAGAGACAGTGAGAACGAAAGAGAGAGAGAGAAAGAGAGAAGGAAAGAAAGAGACACAGAGAGAGAGAGACAGAAAGAGAGACAGTGAGAACGAAAGAGAGAGAGAGAAAGAGAGAAGGAAAGAAAGAGACACAGAGAGAGAGAGACAGAAAGAGAGACAGTGAGAACGAAAGAGAGAGAGAGAAAGAGAGAAGGAAAGAAAGAGACACAGAGAGAGAGAGACAGAAAGAGAGACAGTGAGAACGAAAGAGAGAGAGAGAAAGAGAGAAGGAAAGAAAGAGACACAGAGAGAGAGAGACAGAAAGAGAGACAGTGAGAACGAAAGAGAGAGAGAGAAAGAGAGAAGGAAAGAAAGAGACACAGAGAGAGAGAGACAGAAAGAGAGACAGTGAGAACGAAAGAGAGAGAGAGAAAGAGAGAAGGAAAGAAAGAGACACAGAGAGAGAGAGACAGAAAGAGAGACAGTGAGAACGAAAGAGAGAGAGAGAAAGAGAGAAAGAAAGAAAGAGAGACAGAGAGAGAGAGACAGAAAGAGAGACAGTGAGAACGAAAGAGAGAGAGAGAAAGAGAGAAGGAAAGAAAGAGACACAGAGAGAGAGAGACAGAAAGAGAGACAGTGAGAACGAAAGAGAGAGAGAGAAAGAGAGAAGGAAAGAAAGAGACACAGAGAGAGAGAGACAGAAAGAGAGACAGTGAGAACGAAAGAGAGAGAGAGAAAGAGAGAAGGAAAGAAAGAGACACAGAGAGAGAGAGACAGAAAGAGAGACAGTGAGAACGAAAGAGAGAGAGAGAAAGAGAGAAGGAAAGAAAGAGACACAGAGAGAGAGAGACAGAAAGAGAGACAGTGAGAACGAAAGAGAGAGAGAGAAAGAGAGAAGGAAAGAAAGAGACACAGAGAGAGAGAGACAGAAAGAGAGACAGTGAGAACGAAAGAGAGAGAGAGAAAGAGAGAAGGAAAGAAAGAGACACAGAGAGAGAGAGACAGAAAGAGAGACAGTGAGAACGAAAGAGAGAGAGAGAAAGAGAGAAGGAAAGAAAGAGACACAGAGAGAGAGAGACAGAAAGAGAGACAGTGAGAACGAAAGAGAGAGAGAGAAAGAGAGGAAGAAAGAGAGACAGAGAGAGAGACAGAAAGAGAGACAGTGAGAACGAAAGAAAGAGAGAGAGAGAAAGAGAGAAAGAAAGAAAGAGAGACAGAGAGAGAGAGAGACAGAAAGAGAGACAGTGAGAACGAAAGAAAGAAAGAAAGAGAGACAGAGAGAGAGAGAGACAGAAAGAGAGACAGTGAGAACGAAAGAAAGAAAGAAAGAGAGACAGAGAGAGAGAGACAGAAAGAGAGACAGTGAGAACGAAAGAAAGAGAGAGAGAGAAAGAGAGGAAGAAAGAGAGACAGAGAGAGAGAGACAGTGAGAACGAAAGAAAGAGAGAGAGAGAAAGAGAGAAAGAAAGAAAGAGAGACAGAGAGAGAGAGAGACAGAAAGAGAGACAGTGAGAACGAAAGAAAGAGAGAGAAAGAAAGAGAGACAGAGAGAGAGAGAGACAGAAAGAGAGACAGTGAGAACGAAAGAAAGAGAGAGAAAGAAAGAGAGACAGAGAGAGAGAGAGACAGAAAGAGAGACAGTGAGAACGAAAGAAAGAGAGAGAAAGAAAGAGAGACAGAGAGAGAGAGACAGAAAGAGAGACAGTGAGAACGAAAGAAAGAGAGAGAAAGAAAGAGAGAAAGAAAGAGAGACAGAGAGAGAGACAGAAAGAGAGACAGTGAGAACGAAAGAGAGAGAGAAAGAGAGACAGAGAGAAAGAAAGAAAGAAAGAGAGACAGAGAGAGAGAGACAGAAAGAGAGACAGTGAGAACGAAAGAAAGAGAGAGAGAAAGAGAGAAAGAAAGAAAGAGAGACAGAGAGACAGACAGAAAGAAAGAAAGAGAGAGAGAGAAAGAGAGAAAGAAAGAAAGAGAGACAGAGACAGAGAGAAAGGGAGAGAGACAGAGAGACAGAGAGAAAGAAAGAAAGAGAGACAGAAAGAGAGACAGAAAGAAAGAAATAGAGAGAAAGGAAGAGAGCGAGAGAAAGAAAGAAAGAGAGAGAGAAAGAAATAGAGAAAGACAGACAGAAAGAAAGAAAGAGAGAGACAGGAAGAGAGCGAGAGAAAGAAAGAAATAGAGAAAGACAGACAGAAAGAAAGAAAAGGAAAAAGGAAAGGAAGAAAAAAAAAAGGAGGAAGAGAAAGGAAGAAAAAAAATGAAAAAGGAAAAGGGTGAGAGTGAAAAAGAAAGCGCGAAAGTGGAAAAGGGGGTGAAAAACAGAGTGAAAAAAAGAAAAAAGATTAGGAGTGGAAAAGAAAGGACATTCGGGAGGGGCGGTGCTGCCTAAGGTGCTTCCGCGCCCAGGAGCGAAGGAGCCGTTTGATCCCCTGGCGGGAGCGCCGCTCCCGGTGGCGGAGAACGGAGCGGTGGCTGTCAGTCCGAGACTCCAACTCCCGGCAGGCCCTGCGGCCGTAAAGCGCGGCGTCTGACGCAACGGCCGACGCGCCATATGAATGGCTGGCGGGCCGAGGCGGCCGCGTGCCGGGGGAGCGGGCTGGGCGCGGGGAGCTCCCGGCGCCTGTCCCACGCGGGACGGAGCCGCGGCAGCGACGCCGGAGGGGCGAAGCCTCCGTCCGGCCGCCCGCACGGAGCCGAGCGGCGCGGAAGGGGCGTCCGCCCGGTGCCTCGGCCTCGCTCAGCGGTCCCGGTGGCGGGGGCTGAGCTCGGGCGGGGCGCGCTGCCGCCCGCCGATGGCGGAGCGCCAGGCGGTGCTTTGCTGCCGCGGGCCGGGAGCTGCAGGAGCCGCCCCGGGCGAGCGGCGCCGGGCGCTGCCGCGGTCACTGTGCGGCGGCTGCCCTCGGGCTGGCGGAGGCGCGGGAGCCGCCGAGCTGCAGCCGTCTCCCTCGGGCCGCTGCCGCTGCTGCGGGCGGGGGCGGACGAGCGGCTGCGGAGGCGGCTCCGCGGCGTGCTCAGCCTTGCGAGCAGAGAGCGCTCGACATCGCTGGCATGACACGGCTGCTGAGTGCCTCAGTGCTCGTGGCTCTTCCTTCCACGCAAACAGATGGAGCGGCATCGCTGAGCAGTAAAACACAGCGATGGCCCGGAGAATGGCGAGCGCAAGGAGCGCCGGGCAGGATCCTTCTGATGGCACAGGTGCGATCGGCAAACTCAGCCCCTTGTGCCCCTGCCCTCCCGACCCCCAGGGGAAATGCTCTCCAGCCTCGAGCTGCTGAGAGACAAAACGTGTGATTTGACACTAGGGTCCGGAAAAGGTTTCCGTTTAGATTAGCAAATGCCTCCATTGTTCTCGGTTACATCCTAGGATCGGTTTTAGGCAGTGACTTTCTACCGCTTGTCGGATTTTCTTGTGCAATAGTAAGAAAATAGGCAGGTCTGATACTGGTTTCGCTTTTTTTCTACTTCATGTTCCATGAGCTGCTTTTATCCAAGCAATTGTTTTAAAGTTCTACTGTAGGCGTTTCTGGTTCACTTTTTTTTTTTGTTTTTTTTCCTCTAAATCGGCAGTAAATATAGCTGAGTAAAATTACCTTGGTTTTCTTCCTTCTTAAATGTTTTTATTGATAATCCTATTTGAATATGCAGAACACGTGGGTATGTCCTGTAATATATCCTAGCTTTTCTTGTTTACAGGGTACTCAGAAAATATTTTTCCCTTCGAGTCCCACTGAAACATTCTCCGTGCAATCTCCGTTAAGGTCTGTGTTTACAAATAAGCCACCATCAGCTGAGATATTTGCCTGTGTACCTTTTCCTGTCATTCAGAGCTTGCGTTCTGTGGTTTTTATGATAAACCTATCAAACTTGCGAAACCGTTTTGCAAGTCTTGACCGTTGAAGGCAGCAAGAAGTGGTTTTAAAGCCTGTTCTTGAGCAGACGAAGGGAAAAAGTGTGAATTTGCTGCTGAACTTGTCCTTTTTCATTTGACTTGCCTTGAATTATTTAGGAAGAGAGAGCACTAGAAAAAAGAGAGAAATAGAATTGGTTCTTGAGCCCTCCTAAAATGCTCCCTGTGATTCCGTGTGGAGCCAAAGTGAAGGGTGATGGAACAGAGCCCCTGTGCTTTAGAAGGAAATCAATTTCAACCTGATCTCCACCCTGAGTCTCCCTAATTTCTGTTTTTAAAATGCAAACTCAGTTTAGGAAGTGTTGGGAGTTAGTATTTTGGGGAAGAAATGGCAGTTGCACAAACCGTTCCATTTCCCAGAGGCTCTGGGAAGGATTCATTTTGTAAGCGCTGTAACTGCCATCGGTTGGGGGTTCGGGGTTGGAATGTGCACTTGCCCTCCTATAAAGCACTCGTTCATTTGCATTTCAGTGCCAGGAGTCTGGAGAAACTGGAGAAGAGCCCAAGAGACATTTTTCATCCTGAGATACAAAAGGTAGGAAGTGACTTTTTTTGGTTTGGTTCTTTTTCTTTATGATTTCCTGGAAATAGAAGTAATTAAGTATAGATCCTACTGGTTTGTTTCTTCCAGTAGCTAATAAGAATAAGAATAATAATCTAATACTACTTAAACTGTCTCTTTATCCATTGAACTGGCCATTTCAAATCCAAACTTCTAAACACCAATAAAACCATCATCCTTGTAGAATCTTTAATAGGAGGGGGCTAAAGATGCTGTTTTTGTTGACAGGATTTATTGGTTCTTGAAGGGCAAGAGGTGAGTACAAGCCTAACTACTTCTTGCTCACAGACCCGTCCGGTGAATACGGCTTTGTATTTGGATGGGCTTTTGATGACTTCTAAATCAATTGCTCGTTACAGTAAAAAGAAGTCATGTTTTTTTGAACCTGACAGCAAAAATAACTTGAAGCACCAACTTAATAATAATTGATCACCCGTCTAAGTTAATGATTTTATGCTATACTATCAAAGTTTAAAGGTAAATTATTGTGTAGTAGGAGATGGTATAAAATGTATGTTCTAACGTGTAGGATGTATGCAAAGATTAGAGGAAACAAATTTTTATGTCTTCTGTTTGACTGTTTACCAAATAATATTTGGTTTTATTTTCCTGGGATCGGTGAATTTTAAATTTGGAGTCCTCTATGCTAAGGATGGTCAGCTTACAGGTGATGAAATGTTCAGTCATGGTGAGGTTTTCACCTTCTCCTTAATTGTTTTGCTCATCTGAAAAGAAAAAAAAAAAAAAAAAAAAAAAAGGTATGTTTATTATTTGTTACCCCGTTCTGTCCGTTTCCTCAGTATTTGCTGGAGCTCTGCTTACCCAAGCTTTGGGTAAAACAAGCTTTGGGTTCCTTCTGTCCCACTGGGTGTTGCCCAGTTTGGTTGCATCTGGTGAAATTCAGCCTGAGCCCTTACAGAACCAGCTCAAACCAGGTGAGAGCCATTCGCAGCTCTCTCAGGACACCCGGAGGAGGATGGGTGACGTTTCTGAGCATCTGGCAAGTGCACTTCTATCAAAACTCGGCCTGTGCAATTTCTGGGGAAAACCCTTCTGTATCCTGAAGGGTTCCTCAAAGTCTGTTGAGGATCCGGTTAGCAGTTGCTCACCTGGATGGTTCCAGCTCCTCAAGCTAACACTTGTACTCTTGCCCTGTAGTTTAGATCTATTGTAGTTTTGTTATTTTGCAAGATTTTACATCTTTGGACAGTAACGTGCATTTCACTCTTTGGAACCTCTCGGATCGTGCTTTGGTGCAGCACCACCTAATGGGACACTTGGCTGCTGTGCTGAAGGGCTTGGTTACTAGAATTGTAAATCCCGGAGAGTTTGTAAGTCTTCTGTCCCCAGGGAGGTGTCACGCTTTGTTCACCGTTGCTCTGTTTGTCGGGTGCTGCTTCTCGTCGGAGGTATTAACTTCAAACTGCCCTGTTCTTTTTTGAACTTTTTTTCCTGGTTCTCTCCGTAGGGCAGGGAAGGACTCTCGTATCCCGGTCGTCAGACTCAGCGCTGCCCGAGAAGATATAGAGACTGTAAAAATCATAAGAAGCAACTAGGACTGCAGAGGAAACAAACTGGAGAGAACAAAAGGTGATATTGTTCTCCTTAGCCTGGATTAGAAACATCCACTGCGCTTTGATGCCGGTGGCTGCCAGGGGCTCGTTAGGTCTCTTGAGGCAGGTGTAGGTGTTCACTTGTAGGTTCTATTTTTTGGCAAAGGACCACGAGAGAAGTTTATTTATAGATCCAAATAAACATTCATCTTATCTGAACATAACCTGTCATCCCCTTTCTGACATTAAGGACTCCTGTATAAATACTTGGGGGGGTTTTCTTTGTCGTTTCTGAATGGTTCCATTTTGCCGGCTACTTGAACGAGTCTGAGGGGGTTTAATTGCATACTGCTTCCTTGAAATTCTGTTGGTCTCTGCTTGGAACCCTTCTTGTACTGCTTAATGAAAGACTTCGGATGGTGTTTTCTTGCCTGTTTGTGTTTAAGGTCGTGCTCTGATGCATTTACAGAAGCCATGGCAGGAGAGAGTCAGCTGCTGGAGAAGAGGAGACAGTACTATCCCTGTGCAGCACGGAACTGTGCTACTGCTGTGTCATCAGCTGTGTCTGCACTGAAAGTAGCCACCTTCACTTGTAGGTAGCTCCTTGGTGCTTTAGGACACGCTGAGGGATTTATTCCTTTTGGGATCCACGATGAGAATTCCCAAGAGAGGTAGTAGTAATAAGGTCTGAGATTGGAAAAAAGCCTGTGTCCTTGGAATGTTGTTGTTGTCGTCAAAAGTTAATTTTTCCTTCTTTCTTAGCCAGTAGTCAGCTTTTTGCTTTATTTTTTGTGGTATCAGTATTTGATTGTTTAAAAAATTGCTTCAAAAGAACTGCAGTGGCTGGCCACCAGGACCTTGTTCCGATTTGCCTATTTGCTTGTAGCTAAAACCTTTCCATATTGTTTATCATTCTATTGAAGAAACTGCTGCCCAGTCAACTAAGAACTGAACATCTGTCTGTCTAGGACATGGGGAGAGGATTTAGGTCATGTCTTTGTTTCCAGAAAAAAGTTCCAGTGTAGTTTCTAACTAGAGGAAAAGGGGGGGGGGGGGGGGGGGGGGGGGGGGGTGAAGACGCGGGGCTCTGATGCCCCTGGGGGCACCCCGAGGTGCCCAGGAGAGGGAGCCCCACTGCGGTGCAGGAGCAGGTATGTTATCACGTACTAGAGAGCAAATTATAAATAGAAATATGAAAATTATAAATATAAAAATATTTTTTAGATCGTTAAAGAAAGCGGTTTTTTTAACTTGTCAATAGGCAGGGTTTTGATGATAAAAATGATAAATACAAAGAATATGAAGGTAGAAATCTAAGTCTAGAAAGATATCATAAATACATACAGATAAAGTTTAAAACTAGAAGAAAAAATCAGTTGCAGCAGTAGATACGATACATAATATAGATAATACTTTAAATACATGTCTAGAATTTTATAGATATTATAGATAATTATTAATAGATTGCATCAAAAGAAACGATAAATATAAATGTGAGTATAATTACACAAAGTATAAAAATATTTCGATACCGTTTAAAAGAAGGTGTTTTCGTGTATTTATTTGGTTAGAGATGGGGTTTTTGTTTGGATTAATAGACGTATTCTAGAAATATAAATCTAACTGTAGAGAGATCCAATCGATAGAGGAGGCTATTTCTAAAAACACAACCGAACGCCGCCGCCTTCGGGGGAATCGCACGAGCTCGGCCGAAGCAAGGCGAGAGCGGCCGACCCTGACGGCCTCGAGCGAACCGAGGCGAGGCTTCCGAGGCTGCCTGAAGCGAAGCGAGCCGAGCTCAGGCGAAGCGAGCCTGCTGCTCTCGTGCGCGCTGCTTAGCGCCAGTGCGCTCCCAGCCTAATGAGCTCCTGCCCGAGCCCGCGCTCCCGGTCGTGTCCGCGCCGTGGCCGGGCCACCCGCGGGACGCGGCAGCGGGAGAGCCCCGAGCCGGGCGAGCTGAACGGGAGGCGGCGGCGCTTGCCCGCCCGCCGTCGGGGAGCCGAGGCGAGGCGAGCGGAGCCGAAGAGGCGAATGCAGGCGCCAAGAGCCGAGTTGAGGCGCCAAGAGCCGACTCGAGCCGAGCGTCTCCGGAGCGAGCCGAGCTCCGCCGAGCGCCGCAGCATCCCGGGTAGGGCGAGGCGCCGGGCCGGGCTCGGGGTGCAGCCGGGGCTCTGGGAGGCTTCCCCGCCTGTCCCTCTCTCTAGCCCTCCTTCCTTCTCCCCGTCTTCGCCTTCTCTCGCTCCCTTTCCCCCATTCCCTCTCCCCCCGCAAAGCCGGCTCCTTCCTGTCCTGTCCCTAGCCCGCTACTCCCTTCTGTTCCCCCTGTCTCCTTCCTCTGCCCAGCCTCCGTGTACCCTCGTCCCGGGCTTTCCCTTCCCGTGCCGCTTTCCTGCACAGCCCGAGCTCCCTCGCCGCCCTTTGTCGTGCCCTGCTCTCGCTCCTCTCTTCCCGTGCCCCCTTTCCTTCTTTGCCCCGCAGCCGCGGGGCTCGGGCTGCCGGAGAATAAAGCCCCGAGGGCCGGAGCCCGGCGCCCCTGGGCCCTTGCGGGAGTCCCCGCGCGGGGCCGGAGGCTCTCGGCGGATCCCCCCGTGCCGCTCAAGCAGCGCGGCCGACAGCGCCGGAGCTGCGGCTTTGCCGGCATCGCGCTGAGAGCGGCCCCCGCTCCGTGCCGGGCCGTCCCCGCCGTCTGTGCCGCTCCCTCTCTCGCTGCCCCTGGCCCGTGACAGCGAGGCTGGGCAGGAACCTCAAGCCTTCTGGGGGCTGCCCCCCCTTTCTTGTTGCAGCAGAATCCCTTGCTGGGGCCATGCACGTGTGGGAAGGGCTTGGGGGAAGCGCTGCGCTGCTGTCCGGGGCAGTCGGATTCGTTCGGAGCCTTCTTTGGGGGTCAGGGAAAGGCGGGGTGAAGACTCGGGGCTCTGATGCCGTTGGGGGCACCCCAAGGTGCCCGGGAGAGGGAGCCCCACGGCGGTGCAGGAGCAGGTGGGGGGCGGGCGAGGGGCGGGGGTCACGCTGGGTGCCGTCCCCCGGAGGGACCCAAAGCTGCCACCAAATGCACAGGGAGGGGTGAGTGGGTGTAGGATGCTAAAACCTGGCAAGGCATTCGGTTTTCTAGGTATTGCTAAAGAATAGGAATTGGTCTCTAAACTCAGCTGGGGAGAAACCCTCTCTATGCACTCATTTGTTTACAGGAATGTAGAAGGTTCCGACTGGAGATGGGTAGTAGTTCTGAAGATATTGCCGTGAGGTTTTGATCTAGGAACGGACCGAGCTGTGCCCTGGAACCCTCAGAACAGCTGCAGGGGCTGAAGGCGATAGAAAGGGCTCTCTGGCACCTTTTGCCTCCGTTCTCTGCCAGCGCCCAAAGCGTGTCGCAGTCCCGGAAGAGGCGCTTGTCATCCCGAGAGCCAAAAGGAAGACGTGTAAAATCCCAGCTCTGCCTTGTGTTTCGTGTGGGTTTTTTACTTCGTATTGATGTCATTCCAGAGAGCAAGGAAAGAAGAAATGTGACCGGCTCCCACTATTACTGTGTGAAGGCTTTCTTGAAAGGCTGCTGTATTTCTATTGTCTTTTTCCACTCCAAGCTTGACTTTTGCCCTCGTTTTTCGAGCTCTGCTGCATTGGGGGTGTCCCAAGGAGGGCGGGGTTCCTCAGCAGGGCTCTTAGGAGGCGGCGCTGATTCTGCTTTTTCTGCAGGCGTCTCAAAGCGTGCTACCAGAATGACAGTTTTGTTCACTGGAAAGCTTTCCCTCAGTGCCATCAGCGCACGTCCGTGTCTGAATTGTGGAAGCAGACGGACTAAGAACAGCCAGCACCCGGAGCAGATTTCTGTTGGCTCTGTGTCTGTGAGAAGCGGGCTGTGTGCTGGACGGGGAGAGGCGCTGTTGGGGAGTGGCATCAGCGCCAGGTGTGAGCTGTGAGGATGATGAGGGGCCGGCTCCTGCCGGGGGGGGGGGGGTGCGAGGCTGTTTTAGGGGGAGGCTTCGCCTCAGCTGCCTTTTGCATGGAGCTGCTGAGTAGAGGGGTTCATGGGGGGGCTCCCGGGGCTGTCTCATGGAAGGACTGCGAGAGCTTCTGGCAGCGTCTGGGCGAACACCTGGATACGCGCTTGGATCCGCGGAGCATCGCTTCAAGGAGGTGCCGAGGGACGAATCTTTGCGCCGGGAAGCAGCAGCCGAACGGCTGAGGGCGTGTGGATTTGGAGCGGGGACTTTGGTCCTTTCCCTTTTCAATTGGATCTTGGCAGTCCCCCCTCCCCGCTTCCCCAGGAACAAAAAGGGAGCTTGTGAAGACAAAAGAAATGAAGGAGAGGCAAGCAGCTACTCTCCTAATATTGTCTGTGTTTGAACTAGGGGGGATCCGCTTTCGCTTGCGGTTCCAAGGATGTCGATTGAAGGAAAAGCTGCCTTTTCCCGGCTGTTAGGGGTATCCCAGGGGTGACAGGGAATCCCTGCGTTCCATTTGAACGGGAATGGGCAAAGTATTGTTGTCATCGGATGGCTTTGATTTGAAGGTAGCCAGCCCATTTTCATCATCCTAAGGTTTAAATGGAGGGGACAGCGCTGGTGTCCCTCCTTAGCAAGGGTTTGAATGGAGGTCAAAATCCCCCCTTGCACATGGCTTGAAGGATTTCATTGGAGGAAAGCCCCTTCTTTTCTGCTCTCCTAGGGGATGAACTTGAAGGGGAGAAGCCATTTCTTTGCCCTTGTTGAAGCGAGGTGAGCGCCGCCCGCGGCGTCAGTTTCGGGGTTGAGTTGCGGGAAGCCGCAGCTCTGGCGGCGTTTGCAGGGCTGCAGTCGGGCTGTGCCGCTGCATTTGAGGGCGCTTCTTGTGGCCGCGGCCCGGGCCGGAGCGTTGCCGCTCGGGAGCGCTGCCGGCCCGGGCCGGGCGGGTGCCGAGGCGCACGGGGAATTTGGCGCGGCAGCGGCGGAGCCGCTTTGCCGGTGCGAGCCGCCGTGCGGAGCCGAGGGCAGCTGGCGCCGGGCCGGCCAAGGGCGGCAGAGGCGGCGCGGGCGCTGCTGCGCCGGCCCGGCCGGTGCCGGCCGCTCTGTCCGCTCCGGGCGCGGGGCTCGGGCGCCGCCGGGGCCCCCCGGGCAGGGGGAGCGGGCGGGGGCGGGGGGGTCTCCGGGGCGGCGCCGCCCCTGCGCGCCGGAGCAGCCGCCGGAGGAGCCGCTTTGCCGCCGGGAGCCGCGCTCCGTCCGGGGCCGGCAGCGCGCGGTTGGGCTGCCGCAAGTTCTTGGGTGTCGTGGTTCGGAGGTGCTTTGTAGGGATCGATCGCACGGGTTTGTTCTGGTCGCAGTGGGTGTGCGCTAAGGGCTATGGCGTTCTTCCTGACCGGTACGGTTCTCGGTTCTTCGGGTGGTGACGATAAAGGTTTGGTTTGAATCGAGTTCCGTAGTCGGATATTTTTTTTGCCGGGCTATTCTGTTTTTAAAGGCGTGCAATGGTTTCTACGGGTCGTTGCGTGAAGCAGCGGCTCGGATTTTAATTCTGTCGCCGTGGCTTTTATTAGCGTGGGCGTGTAGCGTTTGTTTCGGTGGGTTCGAGGTGGCGTCGTGTCGTTAATAGCGGCGGGGTTTTTAAAATCTCTCTAATTGCGTTTGTGTTTCTCGTCTTCCAGGGCTTTTATTTCTTTGGTTTGTTTGATTGTAGTGTACGTTTTATTGTGACGGATCATTTGGGAGATCTTGTCAATGGTTACGTTTCTCTTTCGGCTTTGTGTTTATTTCTGGGTGGTATTTTTATTTTGATCGAATGAGGCTCTATGCGTTTATTCTTCAGTTGGGAATAATTTTTTTGAGGTAAATTAAAGTTGCTTTGGTTTGGGGGACTTTTGTTTTACAAATGTATTTTCTTTTGGTTTTTTTTGTTTTTTTGTTTTTTTTTTTCTTTTGGTTTCTTGTTGTCCTTTGACGTATTTGGTGGTTATTGATCAGTTTTATTTTTGGGAACGTGGGTATTTATATGGTGGGTCTTTTTAAGTTGGGTTTTTTTTTTTTTTTTTGGGTAGTTATTTTCTTATTTTTTAGTGGTTGAGATTTTTTGTTTTTTTTCTATTTCGTTCATTAGTTCGCTTTCTAAAGTTCTTTTGACAGAGTATTGCTTATTCTTTGAGTTAGTGTAGATGTAGAATTTTGGTTAGTTTTTAAAATAACGTTCAGGGTCAGTGGCACTGATTGGAGTTGAGCGAGTTGGTTTGGGTTTTTTTAGAGGTTTTTGTGATTTGCTGCGTGTGTTTCTCCAGGGTTTTCTTTTCGTTTGGTTCCATTTTTCTGATGTGATGAGAACTGTTAGTGAAAAGAGTGTTGTGTGTTTTTTTCGCTGGCAGTCGTTTGGCTGGTGGAGGTATCTTGATGGTTTTGGAAGACATTGGTGGGAATTCGATGCTGTTTGTTTTGTCATTGCATTTAGGAATTGGATTTTAAATGTAAAATTCTAAGGATAGCTATCTTTAAACAAAACGAGTAGATGTGTAGAAATGGGAATAAACTTTCATTTTGATCTATTCGATCTCTATTTAAAATTTAACAGGTAACTTAAGTCATGATATATTCCAATAAGATATTGTATTTTTCAAAGAGCATTGTGTATGTTGATAGATATATCAATAGAGATGCTAAATATAAACACAGCTCAAAGGAAATTTTAAATCTAGAAATGTGTTGCGAATCTATGCAGATATATAGATCAAATTATTAAAGGATTGTAAATGTAAAGTTACATAAATCCATACAACACGTAATACAAGTGATACCGTATAGATCTTATGATGGTATATTATAGGAAACGGCTATAAATCTAGTACATCACTATGATATAATATCTAAAACATTATAGATATGGTAACTGTAAATACAACAACATTATTAAAAGTAGTTTAAAAGAAAGGATGGTTTTGTTTTTTACTTGGCAAAAGCAGGGGTTTTATTATAAAAACTACAAATACAAATGATAGAAAGGTAGAAATCTACTTGTAAAAAGATCTCATGAATACATCAAGATGGATATAAAAATTGAAAATATTAGAAAAAAGAAGTTGTAGCAGTAGATTTGGTACATGATAAAAATAATGATTTATCTCTATGATGTGAATAATAGATATGTGATATGTAATGATGAATGGAATGCATCAGTATAAACGGTGACTATAAAAGTGAATCTAATTATGCAAGCTCTAAATATAAAACTATTTCAATAGAGTTGAAAAGAAGGGTTTTTTGGTATTTGTTTGGTTAGAGATGGGATTTTTTTTGGAAGAATAAAAGTATGATAGAAATCTAAATGGAAGTCGAGAAATATACAGTCAATATATAATGATATTGCTAAAACCACAAAGTATGAATAAATACAGATAATAGGAATAGGCATAATAGATGGTATAAAGGACGTAACACATCACTGTCCGGTCTAAATATGCGTGTGAATAGAACTAGGAAAACTAGAACTATCAAATTTATTTCAAGAAGGCATGAAAGAAAGGGGGCTTATTTGGTTCTTGTTTGGTAAGAGGCAGGTTTCTGGCATTTATTTTTAGAGGAGTTTTTGGGGGGGATGGCCCCTGTTCTTTTTTGCCGCCTTGGCCGCCCGCAGGCCCAAGGCGCGCGGCGCCCCCGGCTGGGGTGGGCGGCAGTGCTGCCGCCTTGTGGGCAGAGCGCGGTACTGCAGCCCGCCGCCGCCGCCAGGCAGCCCTCTTGGGCGTGGCGCGTGGCGGAGTTTGTTTGACCTTCTGAAAATGGCGGCGAAAAGGGCGGGAAAGCGGAGGACCCTGGTGTGTCTATGCGGACTGCCTGCACGGAACACGGACGCCGGCGCAGCCCCGGCGGAATTTTTGTGGCGTTTTAGGTGTACCCAACATGGGCTGTGGGGTCAGCGGCGCCGTGGGCGGGCGTATTTTGGCGTGTTTCGGACCGGCATGTGAGTAACCGCCTCTCTCGCCCGAGGGGGCCTCTCTGCGCCGCCATGTTGGGAGTGGCGTGTCACCAATGTCGCGGGAGTTTGTTTGACCTTCTGAAAATGGCGGCCAAAAGGGCGGGGATATCGCGGACCCGGGAGTCTGCCGCCCTGTGGCCAGAGCGCGGTACTGCAGCCCCCCGAGCCAGCGCCCTGCCCCTCGCCGCTGGCTGCCGGGGGCGGGGCAAGGGCGCGGCTGCCGAGCGAGGCAAGGGCGAGGGGCGGGAGCGAGGGGCGGGCGGGGCGGGAGCGAGGGGCGGGCGGGAGCGAGGGGCGGGCGGGGCGGGCTCGGTAAATGGCCGGGAGGGGTGAAAGACGTTCAGGAGTGCAAAAGGGACACGATGGCTGAGAAGAATGGCCGGGGGGGGGGGCGGCCCGGCGGGGCCGCTTTCGGCGGGCGGCGGAGGCGCGGTCGTAGCGCTCCGCGGGCCGGGGGCAGCGAGCGGGGGCGGGCGAACGCCGTCGGAACGGAGCTGCACCCCCCCCCGAGCCCGCACACGCGCCTCTCCAGGAAGCGACGGCGGGCCGGAAAATCCCGGCGGGGCGGCGGCGCTGCCCGCCCTTTCTGCCGCCAGCTTTGCAAGGTAAGACCGTCCGCCCCGCCCCGCCCCGTCCCGCCGCCCTCCGGTGTCTGTAAACAGACGGACTCCCTCTGGCTTCCCACTTCTCCGTGCTGGAGAGTGGGAGAAAGGTCCGTGCTGCTTGCCGTGTCCTCGGTGGGCAGAGAGCTCTGACCTTGCCTTGCATGGGCTGCTGAGGATTGGATCCATGGGGATGTGCTTTGATGCATTTAGTGACCTTTACAGATTTCTTTCCCCGCTTTTTTCAGTTCCCAGAATCATGGAAGAATTCAGGTTGCAAGGGGCTCTAAAGATCACCTCATTCCAAGGCTGCTGCTGCCGTGGGCAGGGACGTGCTTCCATCGAGCAGCTTGCTCAGAGCCTCATCGCAGAGCACCGACGGGCCTTGAGCACTTGCAGCGGTGGGGCAGCCCCGGGACCTCTGAGCAACCTGTGCCCTGTGCCAGCCAGGTGCCAGAGGAGGAAGGAAGCCCTTCCCACCTGGAGCAGAGGCTGCGTAGCCTTGTGTCACCGAGCGTGTGAGACAGAAAGGCCCTTCCTTTCTGGAGGGGTAACAACACTCAAAGCTCTTTCTCGGGACAAGCAGAGCAATGGAAGGCCAAAGTAGCCTTCAGTTCTTCCAGCAGCTTTGGGAACAACTTGAAGGAGGAGCAGAGCTGGCCTGGTGCCTGCCATGGCTGTCTGTCTTCTTGGCTGAGGCTTTATAAATGAGGCGCTTTTCTGTAGTTCCTTTTCAGGCATGACGTGCAAGTTGCCCCTAGAAGTCCAAAGGCAGCTGTTTTCTTAGCAGAAGGAAGTCAGGAGGAGGCAAAGCCAGCAGCTAAGTCTGGATAAAAAACTTGGCTAACCTCTTTTCCCCCCCTCCTCCAAACAGGCAAGTGTGAAGCACTCAGCAGAGATCTGCCCGGGAGGAAAAGCAGAGCCAATCTCTGAGAAGAAGGGACATGCGAGCTCTGGCGAGGACGGCTGCTCCCCCTGGCCTTGGTGTGGGACCTCCTGAGCTGCCATTCCTGTGGTGGGAGTGTTTCTCCTCTCCTCCAGCCAAGCCAGAGACCGCCTAGGGAAGGAGCAGGTAAGGTTGAAGTACCGAGGTCTCCCAGGTAAGAAGTGACACGGCAAAAGGAAATGGCCTCAACTTGCAGCAGGGAAGGCTTAGATTGGATTGGAGGGAAAATTTCTTCCCTGAAAGGGTGCTGAGGCGTAGGAGCAGGCTGCCCAGGAAAGTCCCCATGCCTGGAGACATGTCAAGGATGTCAAGATGTGGTGTTTAGGGACCTGACTTGGGGGGGCAGCAGCTGGGCTCGATGTCCTTAGAAGGCTTTTCCAACCGCAAGGATCCTACGGATCCTATGGTTCTGGAAAGCCTTGACCCCTCTGGCTCTAGCACAGCACCTGGATGCTGACAAAATGAGGCTGGTCCTAGAGCCTGGAGGTCCCTGTGCCACAGGGAGAGGACAAGCCGGTGTCACCTGCAGGGAGGGTCTCGTCCCCAGAGAGCCGTCAGTGACTCCGTCCCTGCCCGGGGCTCTGGGTGCGCCCTCGGGGGGCGGGGGACGACACCTGCCCTCAGGTGTCCCTCTGGGCACCTGGGAAGGGAACCAGGTCCATCCGTGCGGCAGCTCCAGGGCTTGCAGGCTTTGGGGCTTTGCAGCTGTGTGCCTTGTCACAAGGTGGCAGGGACGTGACACTGCCTGGCAACGCTGCTGGCCTCGGATCCTTGCTGCTCTCATCCTTATCCCATATGGATTTAGCAGCAATCTTCTGTCTTTGCTTTCAAACTGTCCTTGGGAGAGTTCCAAGAGAGGGTCATTAGTTATTTCAAAGCCTACATCTTTTACCTCTTGGCACTGAAGAGAAAAGACACAAACCTGCTTTGCATCCTTCTGCCTGGAAGTCATTGTGACACACAGGGAAGGGAGGAAGGGGCTGGCCGGGGTCAGCCTCTGCTGAGCCTCAGCTCTGGCTGCTCCTGCTCACAGGGTAAAGCCAAAAGCTGTCGTGATCAAAAACGCAGGCCGCCCTTCTGACCTGAGTCACAGGGGCCGTTTCTTCTGAATGAATCAAGGTGGGAAATCATTCTTGGAGCTTCAGAAGAAAAAAAACCCCAAAACCGTAGGTACGTTTGTAAGAGTGGGTATGTACGTACATTTCCTTCGATGAAGAAGAAAATCTTAGAAATATCATGTCACGTCTGGCTTCCTAGAGAAGATCCTGACCTCTGGGCTTCTGAAAGCAAATGGCTGTGCATTTATAGGAGCGTTTCCCTTCTTTTTATGTGCCTCCCCCAGTCATCTTCTACCCTTGCCCACGGCAAGGAGAGCGCGGTGATTTGGCTGCTCCGCTCTGCCGAGGTTGTTGCAGGCTGTGTAGCAGGGAGTGAGGCCTTTTGTGGCTGCTCATCAGACATTTTCCTACAGCCTTCTCCCTGCAATGGTAAAATGAGACTTGTGTTAGCGAGCAGTCAAGTAGAGCAGGTAACATTAGAAAAGAATTGTTTCTGAGCTGCTGTTCACTAGCACGTGTTTCCCCTTTCCGGCAGAGTGCAGCCGCCCAAGAAGGGATTTTTTTGGCTCAGCCAGATGTGCTCCCGCCTCCCACCGAGACGCTGAGACGGAGCTGAGTTTGCCTTCCAATGTCTTGGAACAGAGGTTCATGGGAAGTTTTCTCAGCTATCTAAGGCACGGAGCCCTGGAGCCAAGTCAGCCTGAGCTGCTGCGTGCTTGCTGTGAGCCTTGAGGTGAGCGCACATCGTTGCGGGCTTGGGATCGATTGAAATGCGCTAAGGAAACCAGCTCTGGGGAGGGAGGGAGGGAGGAAGGGAAATGCTCTCTTAACATGTGCCAATTCTTCTGTCAAACCCATCAGGGCAGGACAGCGTTCAGACTGAAAGTGTAAGAAGATGTGGAGTGAGACAGAATCTGACAGGAGCACCGGACTCACAAGTGCATGAATTTTGCTTTTTGCTTGGATTCAAACTCGGAAGTTGTAAGGAATTTGGGAAGGAGAAGGGACATTTCAGAAGGAGAAGAAGAAAAAGAAGTTGTTGTTTTTACAGCCCTGGCAAAATCTTTGGTTCTAGCTAATAAAGGAAGCTAGTTGAAATAAAAAAAAAGAAAAAAATGGGTTTTTTTCCTTCGCTGTTGTATTCGTTGGTGGGTCGTTATAGGGTGTGTTGTTTTATTTCTTGGTCCTATTAACTCTGTGTAAATAGTTTTTTGAGTGAAGCTAACTTTCTGGACGGGTTGGTTTGTATTTGAGGTAGGATTAATTTCAAGAGGTTTCTTTCCTAGACTTCTGATCGGTATTGCTGGGATTTTGGTTTTTTTGTTTACTGTATGTATCAAGAGAGAGATTTGGTAGGGCCAGCTGGGCTGCTGGAGTTTTGGGTGTTAATTTATTAGATGGCTTTTGTTAAACACAGAATAATTATGTAAGTTAACAGCAAATTACCCAATATATCTAGGTAAGCTACCTAAACACAATGCTTTATGTCTTACCATTTTTCTGTTCTTCTGCTCCAAGTAGTTGTGTCAAAAAAGAAAGCGCTGTTATTTTTCTGAAGAGCTTTCTTCTATAACAAGGCCTTTACTCCCTTTGAATTTGAGTCAGAGGAGCCAAACAGCTGCAGCTGCTCTGTGGGCTTCTATATTTGGTGGGATTAGCCCCCTCCCTTTTCCCAGGCATCATGGGAATGGGAGGCGGGTACCATCAGGGGTATATTAACCCCAGCTTTTGGTGAGGGGCTTCATTCCGTCTCTGGGGTGTGCTGGGGTGAGAGCTCTCCTGTTATTTCAGTGAAGAGCCTCTTTTAGCTTAGCTTGCTTTCAGCAGGTGTTTCTGGGCATCTAAAGCAATAGAGGCTTTGAAGATACTGTGAAGAAAATGGCATGGAATACAGGGAGTATTTAAGGTGAAGATTTCGGATTTTGTGTTTAGGGGTGATAAAGCGTATCTGCAATTTCTGGTTTTGTTCTTGTTTTGTGTTTTTATTGTTTTTAGGAGGTGCACAGCTTCCAGAGATCCCAGGTTGTGTCAAGCACAGCACTTCTTTCAGCAGATTCATCATGTCACAGGAGGCATCTGGCAGTGTTAAAAATGATGTTTGAGATTGAGGCTTCAGGTGAGTTGAGGGTTGTGACTGGGAGAGGGAGGGTGAGCAGGTATCCAGTTAGGAGTTATTGGGGGGCAGGGGGGTTTGCAGGCAGCAGGGTGAGAAAGGGTGTTTATTTGAGGGCCCCCCCACACAAGGCTTTTCAGAAGCATAGCAGAGGCATTCACATGTTTTCCTCACACAAGGTCATCCACTGCACTCACAGGAATGCCATTTCACTTTGCTTTTCTCTAACCCAGGTGCCACTAATAATAAAGGCCACAGCCTTGGAATCAGGATGAAGGTGGAGCCTGAAAGAGCCAGGCACACTCAGGAGAGGGCAAGTAGCTGACTTGCTGGGATTTGGCCTACATAACTCTAAACTCATACGTTGGTTTTGTTTTTCTTTATTGTAGCTGACCGAGAGGCTAACAGGTGATCACGGGGCCCTCCGAGGCAGACTCATTTCAGGTGCAACGTGGATTCATATCACTGATCATCCAAAAGATAAGTCGGGGGCCATGGCCTGGAGAAGGGAGGGTAGCAGGTTGGGAGTTCTTGGGACAGATTTAAAAATTAGCAGAGGGAAAAGCAATCTTCTCCAAGGGGCCTCTTAGGACAGCTAAAGGGAGAGACTCCACATTTGATGGCAGCGTGCAGGCGGGCAGGGCAGAGCAGTTCCGGTCCACGTCGTATTGTCCGGTGTACCGTGTTACCTACTGTGTCTTTGGGGTCCCTTTTGCCTTTTCCCCTCGAGACCCTCACCACAAGCATAATGTGTCGTGTTTAACGTCCCCCCGTTTGTCACGTTCTGTGTCATGGGTGTCTGCACATGTTTGTGCCGGAGCTGCTCTGCCCTGCCGCAGAGGCTGATGCAACAGGACAAGGCTCAGGGACACGCAGTTTGTGGGGTGTTGCCGGGCTCTAGATGATATTCCTAGATAGACAGAAGATGTTTGGAGCTGCGAAGATATCTTGCAGCCCTTTGACGTTTGTCCTCGCTTTCTTTCAGACGCAGAAGGATAAAATCCAGGGCAAAATCCATCCACCCATCCCGAGTGAGGAGGTTCCCCTGAGCAGGTCAGTCACCGCTTGTCTCTGCAGGGAGATTGTAAAGTGTGACTCTGTTACAGCTCTGTTCTTTTTCTTTTTAGGAAGCAAAGCTGGACATCAGCAGTCAAGGTGAGGTGGGCAAGGTGAGCATTGAGTAGCGTACAGAAGCAGTTGTTATTGCTCCAGTCTCACTTTCCGGTGCAACTCTAAGCATCTGTTCCTGTTTCTGCGCTTTAGGCAATCCACTAGGAGTATGCCAGGCCCCAGTCACCAACCGGCTGACGTGCCGGGTTTGCCGCTCTCCCGAGCCCTGCGGAAGAATCACGGGACTCGTTGATGAAGCCTCTGCCTTTTCTATATAAAGGTGTCACCAGGGTAGCCTTGGGCACGGGCCGAGGAGTTGCGGTGAGTCGGGGAAGTAGGGAGGAGGAGCTAGGGTCCACTCAGGTTTCAGCAACGCCACATCACCTCGTCTCCTCTTAGCCCAGGCGTGCCCCACGACGATGGCGTCAGCCTCCGAGTGCGGCTGAAGCGTGCGGCCCCAGGAGCCGGGCATTCTTGGGAAAAGAGTGAGTGGCAGAATTGTTGGGTTTTGGCCAATGTGCTGCTGAGGTTATGCATTGATATTTTGTTTACTTTATTGGAGCAGACGAAGAAACAACAGGAAGTTGTTTAACAACAGTGCCAGCAGGACCTTCCCAGCTGTCGAGGCAGCCTTCCTTTGCACCTGACACAGACCGGCATCCCCAGATGTCTGAGAGATAAGTAGAGGGCTACGACCCACAGAGGGGATGAAACCAGGGCGCAGGGCAGGGACCCACCGGGAGGGGTTTTTGAGTCCGCTTTGGAGACGGGGGTGTCCACGAAGCGGCCCCTTAGGCCTGGGGGGGAAATAAAAGCAAAGTCTCACTTTTGATCGCAGTGCTGAGGTGTACAGGGCAGAGCAGTCCCGGTGTGTATTGTGTCCCTTGTCTTTTGTGTATTATGTGTGGTTGGATGTGTCATGTCCTTTACCTTAGGCCTTTGAGGAGCCTAGCAGAAACCGTGGCATCATTGTTAGCATCTGTAATCTCTACATTCCTTGGCCTGGTACCCAGGCCATTGAACCTTTGACTCGGGAGCTCCGACAGGCATCAGAATTGCATCTCTCTTTGGAAGCATCCAGTCAGGTGGCTTTTCAGGTCTTGTTCTGAGCTGCACGGACAGCCGTGCTCCGCAATGCTCCATTTCAACGGATTAGGACTTGTAAGAATGTGAGGTTAGGGAGAGGATTCTGACCGTAGGATTCCTGGGTATCCATCTTTGCAGTTCTTGGAATAAATCCTTCAGCCAGCATCTTCCTCCAGGGTTCTCTGAGCCTCATCAGTTTGCCATCTGTCTCATCTCGGTCATCTCCTTTTGCATTCTCTGAGTCCTTGCAGCCACTTTGCTTGCCAGGAGCTTTCTGTTCCTGTTGTGTCCCCCCTGTCTGTCACGTCCCGTCCCGTGTCACGGGTGTCAGCACACACATTTGTGCCGGAGCTGCTCTGCCCTGCCGCATAGCCTGGTGCAGTAGGAGTAGTCCCTGGGAGTTTGTAATGTGGGGTGTAGTGGGACTCTAGATGGGATTTGTAGATAGACACAAGACGTCTGGAGCTCCTAAGTTATCCTGCAACAGTTTGACTCTTGTCCTAACTTTTTTTTCAGATTCAGATGGATTAAATGTGTGCCAGAGGGCCCCATCCCGGATGAGGGGTTTCCCCCGAGCAGGTGAGGCGCCGTTTGTCTCTGCAGCAGAAGTGTAAATGGTGACTCTGTTACAGCACTGTTCTTTGTCTTTCTTTTTAGAAAGCAAATGTGGATACCAGCTGTCAAGGTGAGCAGTGGAGAGAAGTAGTTGTTATTGCTCAGGTCTCAATTTCTGGTGCAGCTCTAAGCTTCCATTCTCGTTTGTGCACTTTAGGCAATCCACTCGGAGTATGCCAAGCCCCCGTCACCAGCTGGCCGATGCTCCGGGTTTCCTGCAAATGTGAGCCCTGTGGATGCATTACAGGACTTGGTGATGAAGCCCTGAACTTTTCTATTTAAAGGTGCCATCCAGGTGGCCTCCAGCAAGTGCTGAGGAGTTGTGGTGAGTCAGGGAAGTAGGGGGGAGGAGCGAGGGTCCACTCAGGTTTCAGCCGTGACAAATCACCTCATCTCCTCTTAATCCAGGCGTCCCCTGTGGCGACGGCCTCGGTCTCTGAGCGTGCCCGAAGCGTGCGGCCCGAGCAGCTGAGCGTTCTTAGGAGCACGGTGAGTAGCAGACTTGTGGGGTTTTGGCCGATGTGGTGCCACAATCAGGCATTGATGTTTGGTTTTCTTTAATACAGCTGTCGAAGAGACACCAGCCCGGTGCCAGCAGGACCTTCCCAGCTGACGAGGTGGACTTTCTTTGCACCTGAGACCGGCATCCCCAGATGTCTGAGAGAGAAGTAGAGGGCTACGACCCCCAGGGGGGATGAAAGCAGGGTGCTGGTTTGGGAATTACTGGGATGGGTTTTTGAGTCCGCTTTGGAGGTGGGGGGGGTGTCCATGAAGTGGCCCCTTAGGCCCCATAAAAGCAAAATCTCACTTTTGATCCCAGTGCTGAGGTGAGCAGGGCAGAACAGTCCCAGTGTGTATGATGTCCCTTGTCTATTGTGCCTTGTGTGTTGTTTGGGTATCTCATGTCTCTTACCTTAGCCTTTTCAGGGGCCTGTCAGAAACCTTGGCATTGTTCTTATCCTCTGTGATCTCTGCATTTCTTGGCCTGGCACCCATGCCATACAACCTTTGCCTGGGGAGCTCAGACATGTATCAGATTCGCATCTCTCTTTGGAAGCATCCGGTCAGATGTCTTTTCAGGTCCTGTTCTGAGCTGTACAGATAGCTATGCCCTGCCAGGATCCATTATGGCAGCTTAGGGCTTGAAAGAACGTGAGGACAGGTAGAGGCTTCTGACCGTAGGATTCTTGGGCATCCATCTTTGCAGTTCTTGGAATAAATAATTCAGTTAGCATCTTCTTCCTTCAGTGTTTTCTGAGCCACATCAGCTTGCCATCAGTCTCACCTCGGTCATCTCATTTGGCATGCTCTCGTTGCTCACAGTAATCCTTTTTGCCAAGAGATTCCTGTCTGTGTTGTGTGCCCATTGTTTGTCGTGTCCTGTCTGTCCTGTGTCACGGGTGTCTGCACATATTTGTGCCAGAGCTGCTCTGCCCTGCTGCATAGCCTTGTGTAATAGGACAAGCCCTGGGGGGTTGAAATTTTTCATGTGGGGTGTACTTGGACTCTAGATGCTGTTCCTAGATTGATATAAGGTGTTTGCAGCTTTTGAGTCATCCTGCAGGTGTTTGACATATGTTCTAACTCTCTTGCAGGTGCAGATGCATTGCATCCATGGCAGAGCACCCCATCCCGGGTGAGGGGGTTCCCCATAGCAGGTCAGTCACCATTTGTCTGTGCAGGGGATGTGTCAAGTGTGACCCTGTTACAGCGCTGTTCTTTGTCTTTATTTTTAGGAAGTATAGCTGGATCTCAGCAGTCAAGTTCAAAAGGGTAAGGTGAGCAGTAGCCTTTCTTGTTGCTGAGGTCTCAATTCCTGGGGCAAGTCTAAGTCTCCATTCTCGTTTTTGTGCCTTAGGCCATCTGCTCGGAGCATGCCAAGCTCCCATCCCCAGCTGGCCGACGGACCGGGTTTGCCGCTCTCGCGAGCCCCGCGTTCCGGGCAGCCGTCAGGAACCGCCGAGGAGTTGCGGTGAGTCAGGGAAGTAGGGAGGAGGAGCGAGTGTCCGCTCAGGTTTCAGCAATGCCACGTCACCTCCTGTCCTCTTAACCCAGGCGCACCCCACGACGACGGCGTCGGCCTCCGAGCGCGGCCAGAGCGTGCGACCCGAGGAGCCGGGCCTTCTTAGGAGAACGGTGAGTAGCAGACTTGTGGGGTTTTGGCCAATGTGGTGCCACGATCAGGCATTGATGTTTGGTTTCCTTTGATATAGCTGTCTAAGAGACAACGGCCCGGTGCCAGCAGGACCTTCCCAGCTGGCGAGGCGGCCTTCCTTCGCACCTGACATGGACCCGCATCTCCATATGTCCAAGAGATAAGTCGAGGGCTACGACCCCCAGGGGGGATGAAAGCAGGGTGCTGGGTCGGGGCTCCTGGGGGGGAGGGGGTTGAGTTGTCTCTGGAGATGAGGGTAGCCAAGATGTGGCCCCTTAGGCCACGTAAAAGGAAAGTCTCATTTTGATCACAGTGCTGAGGTGCACAGGGCAGAGCAGTCCCAGTGTGTATCGTGTCCCTTGTCTTTTGTGTATTATGTGTGGTTGGGTATCTCATGTCTCTTATCATAGCCCTGTGAAGCGCCTGTCAGAAACCTTGGCGCCATTCTTAGAATCTGTGATCTCAGTGTTCCTCAGCCTGGTGCCCAGGCCATTGAACCTTTGACTTGGGAGCTCTGACAGGCATCAGAATTGCATCTCTCTTTGGAAGCATCCAGTCAGGTGGCTTTTCAGGTCTTGTTCTGAGCTGCACGGACAGCCGTGCTCCGCAATGCTCCATTTCAACGGATTAGGCTTTGTAAGAATGTGAGGTTAGGGAGAGGATTCTGACCGTAGGATTCCTGGGTATCCATCTTTGCAGTTCTTGGAATAAATCCTTCAGCCAGCATCTTCCTCCAGGGTTCTCTGAGCCTCATCAGTTTGCTATCTGTCTCATCTCGGTCATCTCCTTTTGCATTCTCTGAGTCCTTGCAGCCACTTTGCTTGCCAGGAGCTTTCTGTTCCTGTTGTGTCCCCCCTGTCTGTCACGTCCCGTCCCGTGTCACGGGTGTCAGCACACACATTTGTGCCGGAGCTGCTCTGCCCTGCCGCATAGCCTGGTGCAGTAGGAGTAGTCCCTGGGAGTTTGTAATGTGGGGTGTAGTGGGACTCTAGATGGGATTTGTAGATAGACACAAGACGTCTGGAGCTCCTAAGTTATCCTGCAACAGTTTGACTCTTGTCCTAACTTTTTTTTCAGATTCAGATGGATTAAATGTGTGCCAGAGGGCCCCATCCCGGATGAGGGGTTTCCCCCGAGCAGGTGAGGCGCCGTTTGTCTCTGCAGCAGAAGTGTAAATGGTGACTCTGTTACAGCACTGTTCTTTGTCTTTCTTTTTAGAAAGCAAATGTGGATACCAGCTGTCAAGGTGAGCAGTGGAGAGAAGTAGTTGTTATTGCTCAGGTCTCAATTTCTGGTGCAGCTCTAAGCTTCCGTTCTCGTTTGTGCACTTTAGGCAATCCACTCGGAGTATGCCAAGCCCCCGTCACCAGCTGGCCGATGCTCCGGGTTTCCTGCAAATGTGAGCCCTGTGGATGCATTACAGGACTTGGTGATGAAGCCCTGAACTTTTCTATTTAAAGGTGCCATCCAGGTGGCCTCTGGCAGCTACCCAGGAGTTGTGGTGAGTCAGGGAAGTAGGGGGGAGGAGCGAGGGTCCACTCAGGTTTCAGCCGTGCCAAATCACCTCATCTCCTCTTAATCCAGGCATCCCTTGTGGCGACGGCCTCGGTCTCCGAGCGTGCCCGAAGCGTGCGGCCCGAGCAGCTGAGCGTTCTTAGGAGCACGGTGAGTAGCAGACTTGTGGGGTTTTGGCCGATGTGGTGCCACAATCAGGCATTGATGTTTGGTTTTCTTTAATACAGCTGTCGAAGAGACACCAGCCCGGTGCCAGCAGGACCTTCCCAGCTGACGAGGTGGCCTTTCTTTGCACCTGAGACCAGCATCCCCAGATGTCTGAGAGAGAAGTAGAGGGCTACGACCCCCAGGGGGGATGAAAGCAGGGTGCTGGTTTGGGAATTACTGGGATGGGTTTTTGAGTCTGCTTTGGAGGTGAGGAGTGTCCATGAAGTGGCCCCTTAGGCCCCATAAAAGCAAAATCTCACTTTTGATCCCAGTGCTGAGGTGAGCGGGGCAGAGCAGTCCCAGTGTGTATTGTGTCACTTGTCTTTTGTGTATTATGTGTTGTTGGATATCTCATGTCTTTTATCATAGCCCTTTGAGGGGCCTGTCAGAAACCTTGGCATCAGTCTTAGTATCTGTACTCTCAGCGTTCCTTGCCCTGGCACCGATGCCATGGAACTTTTAACTCAGCAGCTCAGACAGGTATCAGAATGGCAACTCTTTTTCGAAGCATCCGGTCAGATGTCTTTTCAGGTCTTGTTCTGAGCTGTATGGACAGCTGCACCCTGCAAGGTTCTGTTATGATGGATTAGGACTTGTAAGAATGTGGGGACAGGTAGAGGCTTCTGACCATAGGATTCTTGGGCATCCATCTTTGCAGTTCTTGGAATAAATAATTCAGTTAGCATCTTCTTCCTCCAGGGTTCTCTGAACTTCATCAGCCCGCCATCAGTTTCACCTCAGTCTTCTAATTTTGCGTCCTCTCGGTGCTCGCTGTCATTTTCCTTACCCAGAGATTTCTGTTCCTGTTGTGTCCCCGTTGTTTGTCCTGTCCTGTGTCACGGGTGTCTGCACACATTTGTGCTGGAGCTGCTCTGCCTTGCTGCATAGCCTGGTGCAATAGGAGAAGTCCCGGGGACTTGATGTTTGTAATGTGGGGTGTCGTTGGACTCTAGGTGGGATTTGTAGATGGGCACAAGATGTCTGGAGCTCTTAAGTTATCCTGCAGCTCTTTGATTTTTGTCCTTTCTTTCAGGTGCAGAAGGATGAAATCCAGGGCAGAGCCCCTCATCCCGGGTGAGGGGATTCCCCCGAGCAGGTCAGTCACTGTTTGTCTCTGTAGAGAGAGCATAAATGATGGCTGTTAGAGCAGTCTTCTTTGTCTCTCTTTTTAGGAAGTCAAGGCTGAGAGCAGCAGTCAAGGCCGAGTGGGCGAGGTGAGCATTGAGTAGTGTACAGAAGTAGTTGTTATTGCTGAGGTCTCAGTTTCTGGTGCAGCTCTAAGCATCTCCACTTTTTATTTTAGGTGGTCCACTTGCCATCTATCCTGGCCGGGCATGCCCATTCCAGGTGTGTGCAGCTTAAGGTATCAGTGTGGCATCCTTGTCAGATTTGGGAGGTTGTGTTTTCGCAGTGTCTCAGCATGCTTTTCTGCTTTGTTTCTTTGCAGGTGCTGTCGCTGCCCTAGGCACGCCAAGGAACAGAGGAGGGCAGGTGAGTCGGTGTTTAGGCAGGCTGACTCATAGGTGAGTGTTACACAGCAGCATGCTAAGTGTGTACCTATTCTTTTTGCAGGTATCTTCTGGGCACCCTCTGGAGTCAAATCAAGATTTGAGGTGAGCCGGGTCAGGGGTGCGGAGGAGCCCCGGGGATTACTGTTTTTGACGGCAATAGTCACCTTTTCTGTTTTGTCTTAGGTACCCTGAGGAGCCTCGTAGCCAAAGCTTGGAAACGACAGCACCGAGGCACACACGGAGCACGTTTCAACATCCACGTCCGACCGAGGATGGATTTTGTCCGCTCCTCTTCCAAAAGCTAAGTGTCGGGGCCAGTGGTTTGGAGAAGGGGAAAAACCTTTACTATCACAGAGGGCAATTTGATGTCAGCTTAGCAGAGAGGTCTGTAGTGGGACCGGCTCTCTGGAAGAAAAGGGAGAGGGTTTTTCCTCAGCCTGACCAGAGCCTTTGCCGGGCAGGGCAGTTCCGACCCATCTCAGGATTCTCGTGAACTTTGCGTTGTCCGCCTTCCTCGGCCCGACGTCGTCACGGATCTTTCCCCCGAGGAGCTCGCCTTCATGTCCGGAGCTATAGCCACGGTCACCTGGCCGTTGGCTTCCTTCTCTAGGCTTGCTGAGCCTCTCGAGCATCCTCTTAACTGCTGTGGCACTAACTTCTTTTAACGAGTTATGTTTCATCATCACGTGCTATCGTCATAGGGCTTCCTCTCCTTTGGCATCATCAGCCTCTGGCACATCTTGCGCTAGGCATCTCGGGTGCCTAAGGGGACAGTGCCAGGCAGTTGCCACTTGTCTCTGTGTTATGTTGTCCGTGTCTATGTTGTCCGTGTCTGTGTTGTTCGTGTCTGTGTCCGTTGTCTTCCACGTCATAGGCCTTTGTTACGTCGCGATGCTTTATCAGCACTATTCTGTGCCATATAGGCTGTATTCTACTCACGTTCCTTTCTGGATATCCCTTATTCTGGCATCTTTACATTTTTACTCTTTGAGACAGGAATGTCTCAAACGGACAAGATGTTCTCATCCATCTTCCTTCTCACTACCAGCTTTGGTAGTGCCTTTTTTTCCATGCCATTCTCTTGGACTGCTAGAGGGAGTGTCTTGCACCCTCCTCATGAGACCGCAGTACTTCTATAGGTTCCATCTTCTGAAGGGTATAGGACTCAAGAATTCATCTTCCAGCGAGTTATCTCAAGTCCTGGCTTATATTGTGTGTACCTGTGCTGGCTTATACTGTATGTACCTACCCTCTATGTACACTTGCACTGTATGCATCGACTTACATTGTTGTGTGTACTTATATTGTACCACTTATGGTTGGAGCTGCCCTGCCTGGGCACGTAGTCACAGTTAGGTAGAAGAGTTATAAAAACTTTACTGTTCATCTGTCTTTTATGGGATTTTGGGTAGAAAACTTATTGGTTCAGAGTGGAGACAAGTCCTAGCTGTCAGATAGCCACTCGTTGACCGCTTCCTGTCGTCTCACAGGTCCCCAAGGCTACCGATTTCCCCAGAACCTACCAACTGACGTCAAGGAGCGCAGCCAGAAGATGTGTCGCAGCACGTTCTTCAGCGTCTCGAGTAAGGGCCGCAGCGAGCGTGTAAGTGGGAAGAGCGTGTATGAGAGCACATGTCTGTGTCTGTCTGCGTCTGCTCGTCTCTGCATGTGTCAGCGCATGCCGACTGGATTACTGGATTTAACCTTGTGTGTGTGACTTTTGCTTTTCAAGTTTTTCAACTCATTTTCAAATTTAGAATAAAAAATCCCCAGCTGGGTTTCCCCCCCGCCAGCTGTTTTTTTTTTCCTCGGTCCCGGACGGTCTGTGAGGTGACGTTCATCACCAGAGTTTGGGCGCGGACTGTCCAGGGACCGGGGTTTTTGTCAAGCAGGAGGATTTTTTTGAGGCTCCCGGGAACCACGTTCCCGAGGACCAATGATTGCTGGGGTGTAATTTAGCAGTTGTGATGAGAGGGATGGTGACTTCGTGTGTCATCTGAAGGGGGTGTTAATGGTAGATGAGTGGTGTTTTCTGTGTGCTTTTGTTGATTTGGGTTTCCTATAACAGTAAATCTACATGTAATGAAAATAGAAAAAGGTTATCATCTTGTGTTAATATGTGTGTTGTGTTGTATTGCTCTGTATTGCAGGGTGAGCACAGGGTGAACTCTCTCCTCCTTGCTGTGACACCTGGGCTGGCAGGGGTGACACAGTGACCTCGGCCGGCCGATGCTGCCTGTGCCATCACCTGGCACTGACGTGTTTGATGAAAATCCTTTTGCAGGGATTTTTCTCCTGAGAAGCCTCAGAACAGAAATGGAACCAATAACGATCTGCTGGCTGTGGAGTGTGGGCTGGAGATGGTTTAGCAACAGGGGCATCTTGGATTGGTCTCCTGTGCAGTGTCTACTTGATGACCAATCATGGTCCAGCTGCGTCGGGGCTGTGAGCAGTCCCAGGTTTTTATTATTCATTCCTTTCCAGCTTTCTGATGTCTCCTTGCTCTTTTAGTATAGTTCTACTATCTCATTTTCTTTTAATATAATAGAGATCATAAAATAATATTTCAGCCTTCTGAAAGGTGGAGTCAAGATTCTCGTCTCTTCCCTCGTCCTGGGGACCCTCAAACACCGCCACAATCAGCAGCCGAGCAGGTTTGTGCGAGCCTCTCAGTAACCCTCAGCCGGTCCCGAGTCGGCAGACACCGGGGGGCAGCCCTGACACGGCCGAGAGCGGGGAGACACTCTCTGTGCCCCGAGGGTGCTGAGGGCACCTGGGCTGGCAGGAGACACTCTCTGTGTTTGCCCCGAGGGTGCTGAGGGCACCTGGGCTGGGCCCCTGTGCAGCACAAGAGACACCAGAGACATGGGTAGATGATAAAGGGCTGACTCTTAGCAGGGGTTAATCCAAGGTTTTATTAGGAGTCCCAAAGGAGCTCCTGCACCTCAGGGGCCTCCTGCCAAGAGCCCCAGGGAGATGTGCCAAGGTTACATTTAAAGGGAGGTGGAAACCGAAAGTAGATAACATTTTACCAACCAATAAGTGACCCTAAGGGATGGATGCTGGGGCATAGACATACAGGACAGCGTATGGGGCAAGGCTCGGGGGGCTGACCCCTGGCCTCTGGCTAAACATTGGACGACTTGGACTGAAACTTCTGCATGGAGGGGATTGGAGGCTGAGTCATTGACAGAGAGCCAGGGTGGGGGTTTGGGTATGATCTCATCCCGGGAGAGGGATAACACAGGTAGAAGGAGAGGGGTACAGTTTGGGATAAACCATTTGGGAAAAATATGGGGATATAAAACAAAATGACTTCAAAGTATTATAAAGTATAAAAATGCACTACAGCAGGTTTGGGCAGCACCAAATAAAATGTAATAAAATGCTTTAAAAATAGAAAAATTAAAAATAAAAATTTAATCAAAAATATAACTAGAAAAATAAATGTTTTAAAAATTGAAAAATAAAAATAAAATTAAAAAATAAAATTAAAGCTCTAAAAGTAGAAAAATTTTTTAAAAAATAAATAAAAATAAAAAATAAATGCTTTAAAAATAGAAAAATTAAAAATTAAATAAAAAATAAAATTTAAAAAATAAAATAAAAAGCTTTTGAAATAGAAAAATTAAAAATAATAAGTAAATAAAAAATAGAATTAGAAAAATAAAATAAAAGCTTGAAAAATTAAAAATAAACATTAAGGAAAAAATAAAATTAAAAAAAATTAAAATAGATGAAAAACAAAATAAAAACCGTAAAGTGCTGTAAAGTACCATAAAAGTTCCATAAAGGGTAATGTCATAAAGCACGACTGTCGCAAAAGGTGTCGTAAAGCGCGACTGTTGTAAAACTGGCGTAAAGCGCGGTAGTCGAGCTTTAGGGCACTACCTTTTATGGAACTTTAACGGTACTTTACAGCACTTTACGGATTTTATTTTGTTTTTCATTATTTTTTAATTAATTTTATTTTTTAATTTTATTTTTATTTAATTTTTATTTTTTATTTTTCTACTTTTACAGCTTTTTTATTTTTTAATTTTATTTTTATTTAATTTTTAGTTTTGATTTTTTTATTTTTAAAGCATTTATTTTATTTTTTTTAATTTAATTTTTATTTTTGATTTCTGTATTTTTAAAGCTTTTTATTTTTTAAATTTTATTTTTATCTTTAATTTTTAGTTTTAATTTTTCTATTTTTAAAGCATTTAATTTTGTTTTGTTTTAGTTTTGATTTTTTTATTTTTAAAGCATTTATTTTTTTATTTTTTATTTAATTTTTATTTTTGATTTTTCTATTTTTAAAGCTTTTTATTTTTTTAATTTTATTTTTTATTTAATTTTTACTTTTAATTTTTCTATTTTTAAAGCATTTATTTTATTTTTTGATTTTTTTTTAATTTTTATTTTTGATTTTTCTATTTTTAAAGCTTTGTATTTTTTTAATTTTATTTTTTATTTAATTTTTACTTTTAATTTTTCTATTTTTAAAGCATTTATTTTATTTTTTGATTTTTTTTTTAATTTTTATTTTTGATTTTTCTATTTTTAAAGCTTTGTATTTTTTTAATTTTTTTTTAATTTAATTTTTAGTTTTGGTTTTTCTATTTTTAAAGCTTTTTATTTTTTTAATTTTATTTTTTATTTAATTTTTATTTTTGATTTTTCCATTTTTAAAGCATTTTTTTATTATTTAATTTTTATTTTTGATTTTTCCATTTTTAAAGAATTTTTTAAAATTTTTTATTTAATTTTTTTTTTAATTTTTCTATGTATAAAGCTTTTTATTTTATTTTATTTGGTGCTGTCCAGACCAACTCAAGCTGGTGATTGTGGTGGTGTTTGAGGGCCTTGCAGTTACCCCGATTAATAGGTAAGAGATGATGTTTGGAGGCCACAGTGTTACAGGTAGGGGTTAAACAGTTTTTTACGGTCTTTCAGGTGATTTTTCAGGGATTTTTAAGGATATTTTAAGGTGTTTTTTTCAGGAGTTTTTAGGAATTCTCTGGAAATGTTTAGGATACCTTTAGGGCTCTTTCAGGGCTTTAAAAATAATTTTTAGGGTGTTTTAATGACTGTCTTACCGGGGCGCCCCAGCCACCCAAGCCACCCCGTGCCGGCGCTGCGGCGCTCCACCTCAGCCTCCCGTCAGCGCCGCCCGTGGTCGCTTCCCCTCTCCTGCCGCCGCCGCTGCATGGCGGGCCGAGCTGCGCCTTCCCCACCGCACCCTCCCGCTTCAGAGCTTCTGGATGGTGTGGCTCCGCTGCCTCCTGCAACCATGGGCGTCCCAACGTTTCCTTCCACGGCTGCAGCCGCAGCCCCGTTCCCGTTCCCGCAGCTCCACCGCCTCCCACACCCCCCGGCCCGCCCGCCGCCATGATGACTGCCTGCGCTGCAGTAGTGACGGAACCCATGCATGCGCAGTTGCTACAACCCCAGCACCAATGATATCACTCCGCGCCGACTCATCGAACCACAGCGCTGCTTCAGGGATCAGCTGCACGCATGCGCAGTTCTATCTCCACGGCCCCGCTGCCACCCCCCACTGCTTTTGCCGCAGCTTTGGCACAGCCCGGTCCTGGTTCCGAGCCGCTGCGTGCCGCTGTCCGGCCACAGCCGGCATCCCTGTGCCCTGTCATGCCACTTCTGCCGCCACTGTGTCTATACACGGCACCACAGCAGGTGAAAACTGCAGCGCCTTGCATGTATCCTTCTGCGTCTCTCCTTCTGCCGGGCACCGAGAGATCCCTCTGCAGTGCCGCGCGTAACTGTGCACAACCGATACCTGATGTGCCTCCGTGCTTTCGCCTTCCACACTCCTAGCACCCAGTGGGACTACTTTGTGTCACGATTCGTCTGCACAGCCACATCCATGCACACAAACCGTGCGACGAGGAGGAGGAGGAGGAGGAGGCTGGAATAAGACAGCTGCTTTAATAAATACAGGACAGACAGAGAATTATTTTGCCCCTGCAAATGCCAACCCTTTGATCCCAACACAAAAGAATTTTGAAAAAGAACTGTTCCCAAATAGCACCAGAGTCCCCTCAGTCTTTGGGACAGATTTCTCGACCCAAAATTAGACAGTAAACCCTGAAAATTCGCCAGCATTAATGCCAAAATTAGAAAACTCACAAAAATCTTTTGATAATTTTCAACTAACAGATTGGTGTGAAAAATGCCAATCACTTGCTTTTAAAATTTTGAAAGTTTAATAGTAATAAAATGGTTATAAAAACAGTAATACAATTAGAGTAATAATAATTTGGCCAAGTTGAATTAGGACAATATGAGACAACAAAAACAAAGAGTTACGGACGTCTGGGTACCTTTTTCTGGGCAGCATGAGCCCGAAAAAGGACCCCCGTTAACAAAGGATTAACCTTTAACAGCAATAGCCTGTTGCATAGTCATACACTTCATACATGGTGCATAAATTCCATTCAAATACAGGATTCTGTCTGGTCATCATCCACTTCTTCCTTCTAATCCTAACGGTGCCTTGGAGGCAGGAAGAAGTTCGTTTCTTCTGATAAGAGGGCAATAAATTCTTTTTCTCTGAAAGATTTAGGTGTCCTGTGGCTGCTATCTTGCTGCAAGTCCTTTCTTTAAAAAAAGTATCTTACATAGCATCGTTTCTATTTTAACAGTTTTTGTAACCTAAAACTATATTTAACACACTACTTAAGAGAGTTAATACAGCATTACTTTCTAACACAACACATATAATATTCATTTTAATATTTCCAAAAAGCCAATCATAAAATACATGCATTTTTCACAATCCCCACTCTTATTCTTTGTAAATCCTTTGGCTTGAGCAATATTTCTTATCTACTTGCATCTTCTGGACTATGCGGGCAAAATAAAACAGGGGATTACACAAGGAAGAAATATAAAAATAGTTGCAACACATAAAATGAAAGACCTTAATTTCTTCTAATACATTACCCTACCAGCTAGGTTTTAACATTGTTATCTAATTTTTGGACCGGTACCTGGATTATTATATGCATATATATTTTTTTCTTCTTTGATTTCTTTTGCTTTTTCTAGAATGACTTTTCTGTGGTCATCAATTTTCAACAATTTGATATATTAAACTTTCCACAAACATCCCTTTCTTTGGCCAATAAATAGTCTAAAGCCAACCTATTCTGATACCCTACAGTTTTTGTTTGGCTTAGCTGACTTGATATTAACTCCAATGCCTGGGCAGCTCCATTTGCTATCATTTCTATAACTGCTTGGAGTCTTGTAATACGACTCAATAGATAATTTGGGGTCAATACAGAGTTAAGTTGCTGTGCTGGTTTTACCTTTTTGTTTATTATTTGTTTTTTTACCAAATCTCGAACCGTATCTTCAAGATTAAATGTAAAACAAATCCATCTCTCTCCTTTTGGATATTCAATTCCAAATCTATTACCACTTTTTCCTAAGTTTCTTGTAATCCAATAATTTACTCCATTTTGCCTACAGGTTCTTAATTTGGATGGGTTATAACAGTGGCTGTTGACATAGGTGTGTGTAATTAAAGAGGAACTTTGGTATCTTTCCACGTGATGCTTTCTGCAGCATTTGTGACACAATCTTCTGGTATCCCGAAAGGGAAAAGAGAACAAATGAGTGCCAGAAGCAGGAATAACAGAGGTCCAGTATGGCTTATACTCCCATCTCCCAGGCCTGTGAGGTTGCAGCCCACAGCAGGTGTATTTGATCTTCTCGGTGGCAAAATACAGAGGCCAATCTGGTCTTGCCCTCTATTTCCTTGTCACTTTCTCTTAACTAATTTCCAGGCAAATTGGTTTCGACACCCTTTAACTGTGGTCTCTTACCATTCTTCAGGTATCTCTCATTCAACAGGCAGTAATAATTCCCATCCACAAAGCTAAGTTATTACTTTAACACTTTTTGCAATAAGAGCATAAATGTTGTGAACTACAATACTAATTATTCTCACAATTCAAGCATTTACTTATAACCCAGCTAGCATGTCCAGTATTGGAATGAATCAAATAAAGTTTACTGATGGAAATGGTAATTCCCCTTCTCCCTGTACAATTCTCAGGCTAAGGTCGGAACACAAAAACAGTCTTGATCCTTCTATCTGGAGTATTCCTCCCCTAAGGAGATGTTTTATTCAGGCCGTGCTTGAAACCAGTGGTATAAGCATTGTCTTACTTCTGAATTCAGTGTTATTCTTTGTACATTTCTTGGATCATTTTGCTTTTTCCAAACTATTACCGCTCAGTCCCTATTGGAAAGTCAGTTTGGTATCACCCGGTTTAAATGTGATAGTCCATTGATTCTGCTGGCATGAATTCACCCTTTTTCCGTGATTCTGATTGTTGCTTCGGTAGTACCTGGATAGGACTTCTTAATAGCATAGTAATAAAAGTAAGATAATACTGCATTAACTTTTACCATTCACTTTTCTTCCAAACTTTCTGGGTTTAGCTAAAAGCTTTTTCCACAGCAGCCTCTTCTTCTTCTATCCAGCTGTGCTAATAGCTGCAGAGGCAAATTCTTCTTTTTGTGAGTTACAGTTAGTTAAATAAGAAAAGCTAGACCAATTTTAACACTAGATGTATCACATCTATTGCTTTTTACTTTTTGGGCAGCATTTAATTGTTTTAGCCTTACAAACCCATTCTTCAGGAAAAAAAACCAAAAACCAAAAAACTTCTTTTTAACAGCAAACAAAACATACAAAAGAAAAGACCAAAAATCTTCTTACTTAAGAAAAACAAACCACTTTGTGAGGTTTGGAGAGTCAGCAATCTCTGCTTTGATTTTATCTTTTAGTGCTAGCCCCCTCCCGCTCTTTTCACGGCCTTGCTGTCAATGCCGTGCTGCCACTTGGCTGCAGGGCCGGAGCAGGGGAGAACAGCCACGGGCATGGGGACCCTGGGGGCAGCCTTGGGTCCCTTTTGCCCTCTCTCTCTCTCCTTCTCTCTCTCTCTTTCCTTCTCTCTCTCGGCCCACTTACCGGGGCCGACGCTGCCATCCTCGACTCGGGACCCCGGCAGTCTGGGAGCCCCCCTGGCAGTTCCGCCACGGAGCCAGCCCGCTCCTGCCCGGCAAACCCGTGTGTCCCCTGCTGCCAGCACCGCCGCCGGGTCACCTCCATGGATCGGTGCCTGCCGCAGCCCCCGAGACTGCGCCGCTCGTAGGGAGCGGTCAGACACCTCCCAACCTTGACAACCCCAAACTTGGCGTCCCCAGGTGCTCCTGACATTCTTTTCCTTTCTCTAGTCAACTTATCCTCTTTTCCCTTCAAGGAGGGCCTGTTCTGCTAAACCCTTTCTGGACCTCAGTTCAGCATTGAATAACCTCCTAACAATTGTGTGTTAAGACACTTCCCTGCCTTTCATGCAAAAACCCCACATTCACACTTCTGCTCTCTTCTAGCACCAAAATGTCATCACTTCACATTCTAACATCTCAGAGTTTGCTAACCACCTCCCTACTTCAACTTCTCTTTCTTCTCTTCTTACCTGTTTTTTTTTTTTTTTTTTTTTTTTAATTCAACAGACCTCAGATGGTACGAGGTGAACCTAACTAAATTACTTCCAAAAGTAGGCTTACAACTTTCTTTTACTAGGATTGCAGTAGCTGTTAAATACCTACTGGCTAGCTGTGGCTTACTAACATCTTTGATATATAAGCTACTAGATACTTTTTTACTCTTCCTTACTCTTGAATTAAAATTTTATGAGCTACTCCATTTTCTGTATTTATGTATAAATGATAAAGGATTTTTCTAACAAAGGTAAGCTTAAAGCTGGTACTTAGGCTAGTTTTAACTTAACTCTTTTAATTTAACAATATCTTCTTTGGTCTGTTTTATATCATCTCCTTCTGTCAATTTTTTTCATACACGAATTTTGCTACTTGTGCGTACCCCTCAATCTATAATCTATAATATTTCAATAATCTAGGTAATTTTCTGATCTCTCTCTTTGAAGAGGGAGGGAGAATGAATAAAATTCTTGCAATTTTCTCATGGTTGGTTTTCTAGCTACTTTTATTTATTAAGTGTCTAAGATATTTTACCACTGGGTAGTGAGTCTGAGTTCTTTTATTAACCTCCCTTTAATCTTATACTAGTCTATAACTGCCATCAGACTTTACTGGGGGGAAAGGGATATTATGAGGAAACATACAAGTTTCTAATGCCCCATCCTTTATTAGTCCTTCTATGACTGGCTTCAAATCTTCCCGTCCTTCTAAAGATACAGGATACTGACGTACATGTATGGGACAATCTCGTCTCTCAATTGTAACCCTTATGGCGTCAATATTTAATCCTCCCCTATTTCCTTCTCCAGCTCAAACTTCTTTGTTGATTTTTTTTTCTTCATCCTCTTGGCCTAATTTTAAAACTCTAGCTGTCATTTTCCCATTTTCTGATATAACTCCTATTCTTAATTGCACTTGTAAGACTCTTCCCAATAAATTGCTACCTGCCCCTGGGACCAATAAGACATCTCCCATCCAAATTCTAGTTTCTTCCCTCAATTACTACATCTTTAATGACCAGAAATGTAAAACTTTCTCTTTTTGCCCCTGTTACTTTCACTATATGTTTGCTCACACTATAACTTTTTGGAATATTTAACAGGCAGGTTCTCTCTGCCCCTGTGTCTATTACAAATTCCAGTTCTTCTTCTTGGGGACCCACTTTTAAAGTTATCACAGGCTCCAGATGGTATTTGTCCCCCCCAAAAAATTAGAGCTTATGACCTCCCTATTCCTCCTCTGTGCCCATCTCTTTAAAGATTTTCAGATCTTCTGCTTACTTAGGACCATTTTCCTATTTCTCTTAAGTTTGTTTATCTATTTAGCTGAAGTTTCTTCTTTCCCTTCTAAAAGCTGTCCCTTAAAAACTTTTTTTTTCCTGCATTTCGCCTTTGATATGCTGTCTCATTTATTCCTTTGATTATGTAATTACGATAATTATTCACGTGTTTACTCCCCTCCTTATTATTTTTACCCCACTCAGGAGGTACAGTTGGCATTTTGTCTTCTCTGGGGGTCCCCACAGATTATCTTTTTTCCTAAGCTTTTATTTCAGCTGCTCTGATTGCCTTTCTTCCTGAGAAAAATATTATTTTCATTACAGACCTCATCTCTTCTCAAATATAAATGTTTGGACCTAAAAATTGGTCTAATTGTTCAGCTATGCCTATGGGATCCTCCAAATATCCCTTTTATTTATTTCTTAAAATTTCAGACCTCAGACGAAGTCAAAGGAGCATTCACAAACCCTGGTCCGCCCCCTCCTATGGGAACCTCTTTTAATGGAAATAGACCAATCCCTTTATCCCATTCTTTTTGGATTTTTATCTTCTATAGCTTTTCTCCCGTATTTTTAGGATGAATCAGGAGAGGGCTTTCTTTTACCAGAACTTTTAGTGTTTCGATAAGGTGATTCCTTTAGAGAGTTCCGCTGAGCAGCCGGAGCTGTGGTTACCAAGGGAACGGAGCTCAGGGCAGGACGGGGGAACTCGGCACAGCTCAGGGTCTCGGTCCTCCAAAGGCGGGGTCTGCAGCCGGGATCGTCCCAGGGGCTGTTCCGGTGCAGACCGAGCTGCAGCGTGGATCGGCCCCACATGGCTCACGGCGGCTGATTCGGCAGAGACAAAACCGGCGACGGACCCCGGCTGCAGCGGCGGGAGCCGAGCAGAGTCAGGGCAGCCGGGGATGGGACAGACGGGACCCCCCCTCGGTGCGGTCAGCGCGGTACCCACGGTGCACACGGCAGGAGGGACCCCCCGCCCCTTGCGCCGGCACGGCCAGCGGAGCGGCCGCGGGCCAGGCGGCCGGGACCGGGACAGACAGACCGGGACAGACGGACTGTGCCGGAGCCGACACAGAGGCTGGGGCAGCCGCGAACGAGTGGGGGAACAAACGGGAATGGATGAGGTAATATTTCTATAAGCAAGATTGAAATGAAAGCGAGCTTTGAGATCCCTCAGTTACTGAACAACAGGAAAACAACGGTGTGGCCAGCTGAAGGTAATCCCCTTTGATGAAACAACACCTTCTGCCTGCAGACAGCTCCAAGGGGCCGAGCAGACCCTACTAGCTTGGCAGAAGGGGTCCAAAGAGGAGCTTTTAGGGTTTAAAATGTAACACAGTATGGTAATGTAGTGATTCTTATAGGCCGTATGGAAATGCTATAGCATTTGTGTATTGTACTAGATTGGTTAGTGAGAAGTAGAATATTCAACACAGAAGATGATTTATTATATTGTAATGGGAACTTCACTCTCTTGACCTTTTACTCACTTACCCCTTTTTACTCTTATGCTTTTGCTCTCTTACCTTTTTACGCTCTTACCCTCTCATCGTCTCAACCCCTCTCTTCTCTCAGGCCTGCTCTGAGCTGTGGCTGGCAGCTCCCAGCAGGCCCCTGCACCCAGGCCCTTTGCAATAAACCCCAAGTTCCAAAAGGCCCCTGCCCCCGGGCCCTTTGCAATAAACCCCAAGTTCCACAACCCGGCTTCAGAGATCACTCGTCCCGACCGTGCTACCCCCGATGCTCCTACAGGTAGAAACTCACTCACTAGTAAGGAAAAATCTTTCCAAAGCATTTTTTTCTATTTTTATCCTCCGAGTATTCCAACTTCTTTTGCTAAATTTCTACAGATTGGAGTTCAAATTACCATTTCTGACCAGTGCAGAGACAAATGATGAAACATTCCTGAGTTATTCTTACTCTTCAACTTATGGAAGTAGCCAGCACTCAATTTGCATGATCTAACCAAAGTAGCCATTTCACAGAAAAGCACTTTCTATAGCAATATTGAAAAACTATAGATTGAGGTAAAACCATCAAGTTTCTGCCCTCACTGCTGCAAAGTCACATGTTTGAAGACCATCCCACTGAATTTTCTAAAGATGTGTGAATGTGTCATCTGGACCACAGGAGATAAAGCAGGGTTAAAACGCTGGCTGAGCAAAACTGAAGTTAACAAACACAAGGTTCATCAACCTTGTAATAGAAGCTTGCAGAAACCTATCAACGCTTATCCAATAAAGCCCTGTGGCACTTTGTTCTTCCCACTCCTCCCAAATCTCCATCTGTCTGAGCCAGCATCAGCAGGAAATTTTGCACGGAAGCTTGCCAGATAAAATAGCTATATCATCTGCCATTAGTTTTAGAGAGTTATTCAAAAATAGATTAAAAATTATATATTATTTTTTAGCTGTGTCCTAAGTTAGGGATGGGCCAAGTCTTGTGTCTTTGTCTCACAGAAAGGTGGTTCATGTATCCTTTAATATCATATGTGCAAATATTTCCAATCTGCATTCTGCCTTATCAGAAGGCTAATTAATTACTTTATTATAGTATATTACATTACATCTAAACTGAATCTGCCAAGTACTCAAGCCTGCACACACCACACACTACTCGTTACTGTCACCCAACAGACCCAACACACACACACACTTGGCCCCGACAGGCCAAGGAAACAAAACACCATCACTTTGGGTGAACAATCTCCACGTTGCATTCTACTTCAGCACAAACAGAGGCACAGCAAATGAGATAAGAATTGTTTTTCCTTCATCTGAGGTTCAGAGAATGTGAATCCCAGAAATATTCTTGGGAAGAATTGTACCTTGCTTTTCTCTGTGAAGAGAAATGCGGTGACAGGTGCACCCTGGCCTCCAGGGCAAAGAATCACGGAATGGTTTGGGTGGGAAGGGACCTTGAGGTTTATCTTTGCTTTATCCAACACTTCAACAGGCAAGAGGGGGCTCATCTGCTTCAGAGCTGCTTGCTTTTCTCACACCTTTCACAAGCAAAGCCTGAAGCAAACCCTCCCAAGTTGCCCTATCGACCAGGGGACCCCTTAGCACTCGGTGACACTGCCAGCAAAACCTCAAACTTTTACTCACACAGGGACGAGGCCGTGCACTCAGTCGTAACCCAGATTCACTTTTTCCAACAGTAGCCTCGAACTTCCTTTGTTCTCTCTGCAGGCCTTTTTGCAAGCACACCGATTAACAGACTACACAAGTTTCACCAGCAGACTTCAGCTAAATCCAAAATTGGTTTCTACCCCGAGTAAAATTTCCAACCCCCTGTTCCAACCTGCGATGTTTGGAATTTTAAGAGGTGGCAGCCCACTCGAGATCAAAGGTCCCGGGCAGGGTGCAGGCCCACGGACACAGATGCCATCCCTTTTCCAAGGGAAACTAAAGTCATCACCCCAGTTTCCTTACATCAGTTTGCCGAAGACGTTCACCGCTCCCAAGTCACTCAGAGTTCTCGTTGGCTGCAGACTCGGTCTTGGAGTTACGGAGTTACGCTTCCTCCTAACAGTCACCTCCTCACCCCCCTGCTGCTGCGTCCCTTTCTCCACCCCTAACCCTACTCTATTTTCCAGCCCGCCCTTGCTCCATCCCTCACTCCGCTCTTAACCCGTCCCACCACACTTCCCGCTCCATCCGTTACTTCACCCACCGCCCACCCGTGAGTCCCCTGCAGCAGCACGCAGGAGCCCGAACCCTCGGAGGACGGCGCAGCTCTCGCAGCAGGACAACACCCAAGCGAGACAGGCAGGGACAACGTCTGTGGGCTGCAGGGTGTCACAAGGGGCTGCGGGCTGAGGGGAGGGGGCTGGAGAGTGACACAGAGGATGGGGGGAGCTGAGAGGCAGAAGGGGGCGTTAGGAGCAACTGGGAGGCTCCAGGGTGGCACAGAGATGCTGAGAGGCTGGGAGTGGGGAAATTGAGGGTGACAAAAAGAGAGTGAGGGGAAGCAGATGCCTTGAGGGGCAAAGTGGGGGCTGCTTGAGGGTGACAGGTGAACCACCCCTCACACCACCCCTAACCAGGTGGAGAGTGCACGGTGGAGGCCAGGGGGCCGAGGGACAATGTCAAAGGTTTCGGGGTGGCACACAGACATTGCGGGCTGAGGAGGGGGAGGCTTGACAGATGGAGAGCTCACACTGAGGGTTAGGGGTACAAAAGACACAGGGTACCAGGTAGGGTTAGGGTACAGGTGCAGCAGCCCTCAACCCAACCCCAAGGTCACCCTAAAGAGCACCCTTAGGACCCCAGTTTTCCCCAACAGCAGCACAAGGCAGTAACCCCAATGCTGGGACATCCCCAGAACTCTCCCAGCAGCTGCAGGCAGCAACCCTAATAAAAAGGTAGCAATGATGTTTGTGGTCTAGAGAGTGACAGGTAGGAGTTGGGTGCTGAGCAGTTTTTTAGGGTTTTTTTTTTTAGGGTTTTTCTCATGGCTTTAAAAGGATATTTTAGGGCTTTTTTGGAGGAGTTTTCCAGGAATTTTCTGGTAACGTTTAGGATACTTTTAGGGCTTTTTCAGGGCTTTTAAAAGATTTTGTTAGGGTATTTTAAGGACTTCCTTAGTACTTTTAAGAATTGTTTGGGGGGGGATTTGGGTATTCTTGGGGTTTTTTTAGGACTATTGAGGGTATGTGGAGGACTTTTTAGGGTTAGGGTATTTTTAGGGTTTTTGAGGAAATTTTTAGGTTATTTAGGATCTTATCAGGGTATTTTAAGGATTTTGGGGTATTGTTTGAGCTCTTTTTGGACTATTTAGGGTATATTTAGGGATTTCTCAAGGTTCTTTGGGGATTTTTAGGGTTTTTTTTAAAAGTAGGATATTTCCAGTGTATTCTAACAGCATTCTGAGGCTGTTTTTAGGTTTTCATGGGGTTTTTAGGACATTTTGAAGATTAGGAGGTTTTCAGGGAATTTTTAGTTTTTTTTAGGGTCTTTTCATGGCACAACACATGGAGGCTGAGGGGCAGCTTGAGGGGCACTGTGGGGGCCTGAGGGTGACAGAGGCTGGGAGCTGAGGGAGGAACAGGGAGAGGAGACAGCGGGTGACACACAGAGATGCTGAGGGTGGCAGGGGCAGCTGTAGGGTGACACAGAGAAGCTGGGGGCTGAGGGGCAAAGGAGAGGGGTCAAGGGTGACACACAGGAGCTGAGGGCTGGGGGGCAGAGGGACCGGTTGAGGGGTAAAGGGAGAGGGCTTGAGGGCTGGACAGTCCAGTGGAGATCAGGGGTACAGGGTACAGCTGTACCACCCCTCACCCCAGCCCTAACCTCAGCCTAAGCAGCCCCCCTAAAAACAGCCTTTTCCCCCAACAGCAGCACAACACAGCAGCCCTAACAGCGAGACCAGACAGCAACCCTCACACAGCAGCACAATGACAGAACCCTCAGAGGACAACAGACCCACTGCAAAAAGGTAGGGATGACATCTGTGGGCTAGACAGCAAGAGGTAGAGTTCGGAGACTGAGCACGTCTTTGTGAGGTTTCTTTCCAGGACTTTTAAAGGTATTTAGGAGATTTTGGAAGGGACTTTTCTGGGACTACTTAGGGTATTGTTGGGGCTTTTTCAAAGCCATTTTATGAGTCTTTAGCATATTTGGAAGATTATGGTCAGGGCCAGAGAAAACACCCTCCGAAAAGGCAGAGTTTTAGGACTGTAGCGGAATGCTTTAGCAATTTAGCAAAAACAGCAGCGGCACAGCGGGTCGGGTCCCACGCTGCCAGTCCGAAGGCTGTAAGTTTTAGACCCAGCTAAGTTGTTGTGGTTAGGGTTAGATGCTCTCAGCTTTGGTCTGGGAGAACTTCTGCACAGAAAAACTCACCCCCCGCATATCCCGACGCCAGTTTGCAGGAGGTGCTCGGCACTGCCAGGGCAGCCCGAGTTCTCGGCGGGGGCAGCTTTGCTCCCGGAGAAATCCTGCACTGGCCCTCTTCCCCGTAAAGCCAAACTCACCCCCGCTGCGCGTCGACGTCCGTTCGCAGGAGGCACGTGGCACTCCAAGGGCGGCGAGAGTTCTCGGCGTCGGCAGCCGCGGTCCGTGAGAAATCGTTCTCTGCAGTTTTGGAGGCCGAATCACAGTTTCGGCCACGGGCACACAGAGAGGAAAGATGGTTAATTTCCTTAGAAAGGAAAGTCTGGCACCCCATGGTTTCAGGGGCAGACGAAGGGCTGTGCAGGGGAAGGAACTCCTCACAGGACCTTTCTTCACCTCAAGCCCACTCCAAGGTTTAGCAGCCCCCGTGTGCCCAGCTGCTTTCAGAGGGTTACCCAGGCACACCCGCACAGGGAGCTGCTAGTCCAGAGGGGCTAACAGGGGCATCCCAAGGGTCCCTCCAGGAACTACGGTCGGAGCATCCAGCACGGACTAGGGAGCAGCCAGACCCACCCGGGCACGGAGCAACACTTTGAGAAAACGCCAAGGGAAGAGCCCTTTTGCCAAGGGGCAGCATCTGAGCAGGCCAGGCAGCATGTGGGGCTCCAGGAGAGGGCTTTCAACTTTCCCCTTTTACTGTGTCAGTCCCTCCCCAGGGCCCCCAGACCCTCCACAGCACTCCCAGACAGGAGAGGAGTTATTAGGAGAAAAAGGGTTTAGAAAAAAGGGAAAAAGCTTCCTTTTCCTTTATTCTTTCTGTTCAAACTGGGAGGAAGTCTGCTTCCCCTGCAATTTTAATGGTCTCAGTTGAAAGAACCCCTGCCTTTTTTATGCTGTCAGGGGTGTTAATTGACAGGGAGTCCTCATTTTCTATTATTTTCCAGTTTAAGTAGAAGGGGAAAATCTTGCCAATGTTTCTTATGGGTTTGAATTAAGGGTAGCCAGCCCCTTTTTGTTGTCCTGAGGCCTAAATTGAGGGAGAAGCCCAGCTATCCCTCCATAAGAGTTTGAACTGAGGGAAAAATCCCTCTTTTTTCATCACTGGAGAGATTTAAAGTGATGAAAACCCCTCTTTTCCCAGTATTAAGGAGAATAAATTAAAGGGCAGAAGCTATTTATTTGCTATTGTATTAGTTTCAGTAGAGGTAACTGCCCCATTTCCTCTGTTTAAGGGGTGCACTGGAAGGAAGCTCTGCCTTTTTCAGCATTTTAAGGGTTTAAAACTACATTTCACGGCCCTTCTTTCTGTGCCATAGGACCAAGTATCTCAGAGCAGGGTGAGCCTGGCATACACTTAACCCTTACACTGCCTGGGAAGCTTTTATTTTTCTTATTTTTACTTATAATGTAGATAGGCCTAATTAGAGGTCCCAAGGAGACTTAGACTATTCATATCATAAGCATTCTTTTCCACCCAGCATAGTCATACATGAAGTACTACTTAGTAGCCACTAAGGAATAATTATGTAAGTTAACAGCAAATTGCCCAATTTATCTAGTTATGCTGCCTAAACAGAAACTTTTATTTCTTATCAGTTTCCTGCCCTTTTACTCCAAGTAGTTGTTGCAAAAAAAGAAAGCACTGTTATTTTTCTGAAGAGTTTTCTTCTATAACAAGCCCTTTACTCCCCTTGACTTCAAGTCAGAGGAGCCAAACAGCAGCAGCTGCTCTGAGGGTTTTTATACCCGGTGGGATCAGCCCCCTCCCTTTTCCCGGGTGCCACGGGAACGAGAGGCGGGCACCATCAGGGGTATATTAACCCCAGCCTTTGCTCAGGGCCTTCATTCCCCCTCTGGGAGGTGCTGGGATAAAAGCTCTCCTCTCATTTCAGTCAAGAGGCTCTTTCAGCTTATTTCAGCTTGTTTTCAGCAGGTGTTTCTGGGTATCTAAAGCAACAGAGGCTTTGAAGATACTGTGAAGAAAACAGCATAGAATACAGGGCGTATTTAAGTTCATGATTTTGGGTTTTGTGTTTAGGGGTGGTGAAGTGCATTTGTAATTTCTGGTTTTGTTCTGATTTTGTTTTGTATTTTTTTTTTTAGGAGGAGTGCAGCTTCCAGAGGCTCCAGGTTGTGTTAATTACAACACTTTTTTCAGCAGATTCGTTGTGTCACAGGAGGGATCTGCCCAGCGTCCAAGATGATGTTTGAGATTGAGGCTTCAGGTGAGTTGAGGATTGTGACTAGGAGAGGGAGGCTGAGCAGGTATCCAGTTAGGAGTTATTGTTGGGGGGGTGGTTTTGAAGGCAGCAGGGTGAGAAAGGGTGTTTATTTGAGCCCCCCACCCAAGGCCTTTTAGAAGCCGAGCAGAGGCATTCCCACGTCTTACAGCACACAAGGTCATCCACTGCACTCACAGGAATGCCATTTAACTTTGCCTTTCTCTAACCCAGGTGTCACTCACAATAATGGCCATAGCCTTGAAATCAGGATGAAGCAGGAGCCTGAAGGAGCCAGGCACACTCAGGAGAGGGCAAGTAGCTGACTTGCTGGGATTTGGCCCACATACCTCTGTACTCATACTTTGGTTTTGTTTTTCTTTATTGTAGCTGACCAAGAGGCTAACAGGCGATCACGGGGCCCTCCGAGGCAGACTCATTTCAGGCGCAACGTGGATCCACATCACCGATCATCCAAAAGATAAGTCAGGGCCACGGCCTGGAGATGGGATGATGGGAGAGTAGTGGGTTGGGAGTTCCTGGGACAGATTTAAAAATTAGCAGAGGGAAAAGCAATCTTCTCCAAGGGGCCTCTTAGGACATCTAAAGGGAGAGGCTCTACTTTTGACGGCAGCTTTCAGGCAGGCAGCGCAGAACAGTTCCGGTCCACGTCGTGTTGTCCGGTGTACCATGTTACCTAGCGTGTCTTTGGGGTCCCTTTTGCCTTTTCCCCTCGAGACCCTCACCACAAGCATAATGTGTTGTTTGTTGTCCCCCTGTTTGTCACGTTCCGTGTCACGGGTGTCTGCACATATTTGTGCCGGAGCTGCTCTGCCCTGCCCTGCCGCATAGCCTGCTGCAACAGGACAAGTCCCATGGACTTGCAGTTTGTGGGGTGTTGCCAGACTCTAGATGATATTCCTAGATAGACAGAAGATATTTGGAGCTGTGAAGTTATCCCACAGCCCTTTGACTTTTGTCCTCACTTTCTTTCAGACGCAGAAGGATAAAATCCAGGGAAAAATCCATCCACCCATCCTGAGTGAGGAGGTTCCCCCGAGCAGGTCAGTCACCGTTTGTCTCTGCAGGGGGAGTGTAAAGTGTGACTTTGTTACAGCACTGTTCTTTTTCTTTTCAGGAGGTAAAGCTGGATATCAGCAGTCAAGATGAGGTGGGCAAGGTGAGCATTGAGTAGCGTACAGAAGCAGTTAGTTGTTATTGCTCCAGTCTCACTTTCCGGTGCAACTCTAAGCATCCGTTCCTGTTTCTGCGCTTTAGGCAATCCACTCGGAGTACGCCGAGCCCCAGTCACCAACCGGCAGACGCACCGGGTGTGCCGCTCTCTCGAGCCCTGCGGAAGAATCATGGGACTCGTTGATGAAGCCTCTGCCTTTTCTATATAAAGGTGTCACCAGGGTAGCCTTGGGCACGGGCCGAGGAGTCAGGAGTCACGGTGAGTCGGGGAAGTAGGGAGGAGGAGCTAGGGTCCACTCAGGTTTCAGCAATGCCACATGACCTCGTCTCCTTTTAACCCAGGCTTACCCCGTGACAATGGCATCAACCTCGGAGCGCAGCCGAAGGGTGCGGCCCCAGGAGCCAGGCATTCTTAGGAGAACGGTGAGTAGCAGAATTGTTGGGTTTTGGCCAGTGTGCTGCAAACATCATGCATTGATATTTGGATTTCTTTCATGTAGTTGACTAAGAAACAACAGGGAGTTGTTGAACAACAGTGCCAGCAGGAACTTCCCAGATGTTGAGGCTGCCTTCTTTTGCACCTGACACGGATAGGCATCCCCAGATGTCCGAGAGATAAGTAGAGGGCTACAACCCACAGAGGGGATGAAAGCGGGGCGCAGGGTAGGGACCCACCGGGAGGGGTTTTTGAGTCTTCTTTGGAGATGGGGGTGTCCATGAAGCGGACACCTTAGGCCCCATAAAAGGAAAGCCTGACTTTTCATCACAGCGCTGAGGTGTGCAGGGCAGAGCAGTCCCGGTGTGTATCGTGTCCCTTGTCTTTTGTGTATTATGTGTTGTTTGCATATGTCATGTCTTTTACCTTAGGCCTTGGTGGGGCCTGTCAGAAACCCTGGCATCATTGTTAGCATCTGTGATCTCTGCATTCCTTGGCCTGGCACCAGTGCCATAGAACTTTTGACTCGGGAGCTCAGACAGGCATCAGACTCTCTTGTCTCTTTAGAAGCATCCGGTCAGCTGTCTTTTCAGGTCTTGTTCTGAGCTGTATGGACAGCTATGTCCCGCCAGGATCCATTATGGCGGACTAGGACGCGAAAGAACATGAGGGCAGGTAGAGGCTTCTGGCTGTATGATTCTTGGGCATCCATCTTTGCAGTTCTTGGAATAAATCATTCAGTTAGCATCTTCTTCCTCCAGGTTTCTCTGAGCCTCATCAGCTCACCATCGGTCTCACCTCGGTCATCTCCTTTTGCATCTTCTCAGTCCTCGCAGCCATTTTCCTTGCCAGGAGATTTCTGTCCGTGTCGTGTTCCCGTTGTTTGTCACGTCCTGTCCCGTGTCACGGGTGTCAGCACACACATTTGTGCCGGAGCTGCTCTGCCCTGCCACATAGCCTGGTGCAATAGGAGAAGTCCCGGGGACTTGAAGTTTGTAATGTGGGGTGTAGTTGGACTCTAGATGGACACAAGATATCTGGAGCTCTTAAGTTATCCTGCAACAGTTTGACTCTTGTCCTAACCTTTTTTCAGATTCAGATGGATTAAACGTGTGCCAGAGGGCCCCATCCCGGGTGAGGGGTTTCCCCCGAGCAGGTGAGGCACCATTTGTCTCTGCAGCAGAAGTGTATGTGGTGACTCTGTTACAGCTCTGTTCTTTCTTTCTTTTTAGGAACTAAGTCTGGATACCAGCAGTCAAGGTGAGCAGTGGAGAGAAGTAGCTGTTATTGCTCCAGTCTCAGTTTCTGGTGCTGCTCTAAGCTTCCATTCTCTTTTTTGTGCTTTAGGCAATCCACTTGGAGCCTGCCAAGCCCCCGTCACCAGCCGGCCGATGCACCGGGTTCCCTGCACGTGTGAGCCCTGCGGATGCATTACAGGACCTGGTGATGAAACCCTGAACTCTATTTAAAGGTGCCATCCAGGTGGCCTTCAGCAGCTGCCGAGGAGTTGCAGTGAGTAGGCGAAGTAGGGAGGAGGAGCCAGGTTCCACTCAGGTTTCAGCCATGCCAAATCACCTCCTCTCCTCTTAACCCAGGCACCCCCTGTGACGACAGCCTCGGTCTCCGAGCGTGCCCGAAGCGTGCGGCCCGAGCAGCTGAGCATTCTTAGGAGCATGGGTGAGTAGCAGACTTGTGGGGTTTTGGCCGATGGGCTGCCAAGATCGGGCACTGATGTTTGGTTTTCTTTAATACAGCTGTCTAAGAGACAACAGCCCGGTGACAGCAGGACCTTCCCAGCTGACGAAGTGGCCTTTCTTCGCACCGGAGACCGGCATCCCCAGATGTCCGAGAGATAAGTAGAGGGCCACGACCCACAGAGGGAATGAAAGCAGGGTGCTGGTTTGGGAATTACTGGGAGGGGTTTTTGAGTCTGCTTTGGAGGTGGGGGGTGTCCATGAAGCGGCCCCTTAGGCCCCATAAAAGGAAAGCCTGACTTTTCATCACAGTGCTGAGGTGTGCAGGGCAGAGCAGTCCCGGTGTGTATTGTGTCCCTTGTCTTTTGTGTATTATGTGTTGTTTGCATATGTCATGTCTTTTACCTTAGGCCTTGGTGGGGCCTGTCAGAAACCCTGGCATCATTGTTAGCATCTGTGATCTCTGCATTCCTTGGCCTGGCACCCATGTCATAGAACTTTTGACTCGGGAGCTCAGACAGGCATCAGACTCTCTTGTCTCTTTAGAAGCATCCGGTCAGCTGTCTTTTCAGGTCTTGTTCTGAGCTGTATGGACAGCTATGTCCCGCCAGGATCCATTAAGGCAGACTTGGACTTGTAAGAACGTGAGGGCAGGTAGAGGCTTCTGACCGTAGGATTCTCGGGCATCCATCTTTGCAGTTCTTGGAATAAATCATTCAGTTAGCATCTTCTTCCTTCAGTGTTTTCTGAGCCTTGTCAGCTTGCCATCGGTCTCACCTCGGTCATCTCATTTGGCATCTTCTCAGTCCTTGCAGTCATCCTTCTTGCCCAGAGATTTCTGTCTGTGTTGTGTGCCCATTGTTTGTCACGTCCTGTCTGTCCCGTGTCACGGGTGTCAGCACACACATTTGTGCCGGAGCTGCTCTGCCCTGCCACATAGCCTGGTGTAATAGGAGAAGCCCCGGGGAGTTGAAGGTTGTAATGTGGGCTGTACTTGGACTCTAGATGCTATTCCTATATTGACCTAAGGTGTTTGTAGCTTTTGAGTTATCCTGCAGGTGTTTGACATATGTTCTAACTTTCTTTCAGGTGCAGATGCATTGCATCCATGGCAGAGCACCCCATCCCGGGTGAGGGGGTTCCCCATAGCAGGTCAGTCACCATTTGTCTGTGCAGGGGGAGTGTCAAGTGTGACCCTATTACAGCGCTGTTTTTGGTCTTTATTTTTAGGAAGTATAGCTGGATCCCAGCAGTCAAGTTCAAGAGAGCAAGGTGAGCAGTAGCCTTTCTTGTTGCTGAGGTCTGAATTCCAAGGGCGCAAGTCTAAGTCTCCATTCTCGTTTTTGTTCCTTAGGCAATCCACTCGGAGCACGCCAAGCTCCCATCCCCACCCGGCCGACGGACCGAATTTTTCACCCTGATGAGCCCTGTCTTCCGGGTAGCAGTCAGGAACCACCGAGGAGTTGTGGTGAGTCAGGGAAGTAGGGAGGAGGACCAAGGGTCCAGTCAGTTTTCAGCAATGCCACATCGCCTCCTGTCTTCTTAACCCAGGTGTACCCCACGACAACGGCGTTGGCCTCCGAGCGTTCCCGAAGCGTGCCACCTGAGGAGCCGGGCCTTCTTAGGAGAAGGGTGAGTAGCAGACTTGTGGGGTTTTGGCCGACGGGCTGCCAAGATCAGGCACTGATGTTTGGTTTTCTTTAATATAGCTGTCTAAGAGACACCAGCCCGGTGCCAGCAGGACCTTCCCAGCCGGCGAGGCGGCCTTTCTTCGCACCCAACACGGACCGGCATCCCCAGATGTCCGAGAGATAAGTAGAGGGCTCCGACCCACAGAGGGAATGAAAGCAAGGTGCTGGGTTGGGACTCCTGGGATCGGGGAGGGGAGGTCTTGAGTTGGCTCTGGAGATGAGAGTAGCCAAGAATTGGCCCCTTAGGCCCCCTAAAAGCAAAGTCTCACTTTGGATCACAGTGCTGAGGTGCACAGGGCAGAGCAGTCCCGGTGTGTATCGTGTCACTTGTCTACCGTGTGTTATGTCTTGGTTGGGTGTCTCATGTCTTTTATCTTAGCCCTTTGAGGGGCCTATCAGAAACCTCGGCAGTATTCTTAGCAGCCACGATCTCCACGTTTCTTTGGCCCGGCACCCAGGCCATAAAACTTTTGACTCGGGAGCTCAGACAGGCATCAGAATTGCAACTCTTTGTAAGCATCCAGTCAGATGTCTTTTCAGGTCTTGTTCTGAGCTGTATGGACAGCTGCACCCTGCAAGGTTCTGTTATGATGGATTAGGACTTGTAAGAATGTGGGGACAGGTAGAGGCTTCTGACCATAGGATTCTCGGGCATCCATCTTTGCAGTTCTTGGAATAAATAATTCAGTTAGCATCTTCTTCCTCCAGGGTTCTCTGAGCCTTATCAGCTCGCCATCGGTCTGTCTTACCTTGGTCATCTCATTTGGCATCTTCTCAGTCCTCGCAGTCATCCTTCTTGCCTAGAGATTTCTGTCTGTGTCTTGTGCCCATTGTTTGTCGTGTCCCGTGTCACGGGTGTCAGCACACACATTTGTGCCGGAGCTGCTCTGCCCTGCCGCATAGCCTAGTGTAATAGGAGAAGCCCCGGGGAGTTGAAAGTTGTAATGTGGGCTGTACTTGGACTCTAGATGATATTCCTAGGTTGACATAAGGTGTTTGCAGCTTTTGAGTTATCGTGCATGTGTTTGACATATGTTCTACCTTTCTTTCAGGTGCAGATGAATTACATCTGTGGCAGAGGGTTATGGTTACGAGGTGCCAGGCCTTCTTAGGAGAACGGTGAGTAGCAGACTTGTGTGGTTTTGGCCGATGTGGTGCCAAGGTCAGGCGCTGATGTTTGGTTTTCTTTAATATAGCTGTCTAAGAGACAACAGCCCGGTGACAGCACAACTTCCCAGCCGGCGAGGCGGCCTTTCTTCGCACCCGACACGGACCGGCATCCCCAGATGTCCGAGAGATAAGTAGAGGGCCACGACCCACAGAGGGGATGAAAGCGAGGTGCTGGGTCGGCACTCCTGGGATGGGGGAGGTTTTGAGTTGGCTATGGAGACGAGGGTAGCCAAGAAGTGGCCCCTTAGGCCCCCTAAAAGCAAAATCTCACTTTTGATCACCGTGCTGAGGTGAGCAGGGCAGAGCAGTCCCGGTGTGTATTGTGTCACTTGTCTGTTGTGCATTATGTCTTGTTTAGCTGTCTCATGTCTTTTATCTTAGCCCTTTGAGGGGCCTACCAGAAACCTTGGCACCAGTCTTAGCATCTGTGCTCTCAGCGTTCCTTGGCCTGGCACCCATGCCATAGAACTTTTGACTCGGGAGCTCAGACTCTCATCTCTTTTTATAAGCATCCAGTCAGCTGTTTTTTCAGGTCTTGTTCTGAGCTGTATGGACAGCTATACCCCGCCAGGATCCATTATGGCGGACTAGGACTTGTAAGAATGTGAGGGCAGGTACAGGCTTCTGGCCGTAGGATTCTTGGGCATCCATCTTTGCAGTTCTTGGAATAAATCATTCAGTTAGCATCTTTTACCTCCAGTGTTCTCTGAGCCTCATCAGCCCACCATCAGTTTCACCTCGGTCATCTCCTTTTGCATTCTCTCAGTCCTCACAGCCATTTTCCTTGCCAGGAGATTTCTGTCCATGTCGCGTCCCCGTCGTCTGTCACGTCCCGTGTCACGGGTGTCAGCACACACATTTGTGCCGGAGCTGCGCTGCCCTGCCGCGTAGCCCGGTGCAATAGGAGAAGTCCCGGGGACTTGAAGTTTGTAATGTGGGGTGTAGTTGGACTCTAGATGGGATTTGTAGATGGACACAAGATATCTGGAGCTCTTAAGTTATCCTGCAACAGTTTGACTCTTGTCCTAACCTTTTTTCAGATTCAGATGGATTAAATGTGTGCCAGAGGGCCCCATCCCGGGTGAGGGGTTTCCCCCAAGCAGGTGAGGCACTACTTGTTTCTGTAGAGGAAGCATAAATGGTGGCTGTTACAGCATTGTTCTTTGTCTCTCTTTTTAGGAAGTTAAAGCCGAGAGCAGCAGTCAAGGCCAAGTGGGCGAGGTGAGCATTGACTAGTGTACAGAAGCAATTGTTATTGCTGAGGTCTCAGTTTCTGGTGCAGCTTTAAGCATCTCTTTTTTTTTTTTAATTTTAGGTGGTCCGCTTGCAATCTATCCTAGCCGAGCATATCTGTGCCAGGTGGGTGCGAGCTTAAGGTATCGGTGTGGCATATTTGTCAGATTTGGGAGGTTGTGTTTTCACAGTATCTCAGCATGCTTTTCTGCTTTGTTACTTTGCAGGTGCTGTTGCTGCCCTAGGTACGCCAAGGAACAGAGGAGGGCAGGTGAGTCGGCGTTTAGGCAGGCTGACTCATAGGTGAATGTTATGAAGCAGCATGCTAAGCGTGTACCTTTTCTCTTTGCAGGTATCTTCTGGCCAGCCTCCGGAGTCAAATCAAGATTTGAGGTGAGCCGGGGGAGTGGTGCGGAGGAGTCCCGGGGATTACTGTTGTTGAGGGCAATAGTCACCTTTTCTGTTTTGTCTTAGGTACCCTGAGGAGGCTCTTACCCAAAGCTTAGAAATGGCAACACCGAAGCACACGCGGAGAACATCTCAACGTCCACGTGCGACCGAGGATGGATTTTGTCCGCTCCTCTTCCAAAAGCTAAGTGTCGGGGCCAGTGGTTTGGAGAAGGGGAAAAACCTTTACTATCACAGGGGGCAATTTCACGTCAGCTTAGCGGAGAGGTCTGTATCGGGACAGGCTCTCTGGAAGTAAAGGGAGAGGGTTTCTCCTCAGCCTCACCTGAGCCTTTGCCGGGCAGGGCAGTTCCAACCCATCTCCACGTTCTCGGGAACTTTGCGTCGTCCGCCTTCCTTGATTTGACGTCGTCACGGATCTTTCCCCCGAGGAGCTCGCCTTCAGGTCCGGAGCTACGGCCATGGTCACCCGGCAGTCGGCTTCCTTCTCTAGGCTCGCTGAGCCTCTCGAGCATCCTCTTAACTGCTTTGGCACTAACTTCTTTTAAGGAGTTATGTTTCATCATCACGTGCCATCATCATAGGGCTTTCTTTCCTTTGGCATCATCGGCCTCTGGCTCATCTTGCGCTACGAATCTCGGGTCCATAAGTTGAAAGTGCTAGGCAGTTTACTCGTGTCTCTGTTATGCCATCTGTGTCTATGTTGTGTCATCCGTGTTATGTAGTCTGTGTCTATTGTCTTCCGTGTCATAGGCCTTTGTTACATCTCGATGCTTTACAGGCACTATTTTGTGCCATATAGGCAGTATTTTACTCACATTCCTTCCCAGATATAGCTTATTCTAGCATCTTTACATTTTTACTCTTTGAGACAGGAAAGGATTACAAGATTTTCTCATCCATCTTCCTTCTCACTACCAGCTTTGGTAGTGGTTTTTTTTCCATGCCATTATCTTGGACTTCTAGAGGGAGCGTCTTACACCCTCCTCAAGTGACTGCAGTTGTTCTGTAGGTTCCATCTTCTCAAAGGCTATGGGGCCCAACAATTAATCTTCCACAGAGTTATCTCAAGTCTTGGCTTATATTGTGTGTACCTATGTTGGCTTGTATTGTGTGTAGCTATATTGCATGTACCTTTGTTGGCTTATATTGTATAGGCTTATATTGTATATACTTATATTGCGTGTACCTGTGTTGGCTTGTATTGTGTGTAGCTATATTGCATGTACCTTTGTTGGCTTATATTGTATAGGCTTATATTGTATATACTTATATTGCGTGTACCTGTGTTGGCTTGTATTGTATAGGCTTATATTGTATATACTTATATTGCGTGTACCTGTGTTGGCTTGTATTGTGTCTACTTACACTGTATGTACACTTGCACTGTATGCGTTTGCTTATATTCTATGTACTTATAATATACCACTTATGATTGGAGCTGCCCTGCCCTGGCATGTAGTCATAGTTAGGTAGAACAGTTGTAAAAACTTTACTGTTCATCTGTCTTTTATGGCATATTGGGTAGAAAATTTATTGGTCCAGAGTGGGGAAAATTCCTAGCTGTCAGCCACAAGTTGACCAATTCCTGTTGTCTCACAGGTCCTCGAGGCTACCGATTTCCCCAGAATCTACCATTCGACGTCAAGGAGTGGCAGCCAGAAGACGCGTCGAAGCACGTTCTTCAGCATCTCGAGTAAGGGCCATAGCGAGCCTGTAAGCAGGAAGAGTGTGTGAGAGCACATGACTGTGTGTGTCTGTGTCCACTTGTCTCTGTGTGTGTGAGCACATGCTGACTAGTTTTAACCTTGTGTATGTGACTTTTGCTTTTCAGGTTTTGTAATTCATTTTTAAATTTAGAATAAAAAATCCCCAGCGGGGGGGGTTTTTTTTTTCCCCCCTGGCTGGGTTTTTTTTTCCTTGGTCTTGGTCGGTCTGAGAGGCGACGTTCATCGCCAAAGTTTGGGCACAGACCATCCAGGGACCGGGGTTTTTGTCAGGCAGGAGGATTTTTTGGAGGCTCCTAGGAACCGCGTTCCCGAGGAGCGGCGTGAATGCGTGCCGGGGGTTAGCAGAGCAGTTGAGGTGTGAGTCAGTGTGGGTTTGTGTGTAAGCTGAAGGAGGTGTGTGTGTATGTGTGTGTTGAAGGGTTGTAACCTTATATGACTTTTGCTTTTCAGGTTTTTCAAATCATTTTTAAATTTAGAATAAAAAATCCCCAGCCGGGGGGTTTTTTTTTTTTCCCCCCCGGCTGGGTTTTTTTTTCCCGGGTCCCGGTTGGTCTGCGAGGCAACATTCATCACCAAAGTTTGGGCGCAGACCGTCCAGGGACCGGGGTTTTCGTCAGGCAGGAGGATTTTTTTGGAGGCTCCCGGGAACCCCGTTCCCGAGGAGCGGCGTGAATGCGTGCCGGGGGTTAGCAGAGCAGTTGAGGTGTGAGTCAGTGTGGGTTTGTGTGTAAGCTGAAGGAGGTGTGTGTGTATGTGTGTGTTGAAGGGTTGTAACCTTATATGACTTTTGCTTTTCAGGTTTTTCAAATCATTTTTAAATTTAGAATAAAAAATCCCCAGCCGGGGGGTTTTTTTTTTTTTCCCCCCGGCTGGGTTTTTTTTTCCCGGGTCCCGGTCGGTCTGCGAGGCAACATTCATCACCAAAGTTTGGGCGCAGACCGTCCAGGGACCGGGGTTTTCGTCAGGCAGGAGGATTTTTTTGGAGGCTCCCGGGAACCCCGTTCCCGAGGAGCGGCGCGAATGCGTGCCGGGGGTTAGCAGAGCAGTTGAGGTGTGAGTCAGTGTGGGTTTGTGTGTAAGCTGAAGGAGGTGTGTGTGTGTGTGTGTGTTGAAGGGTTGTAACCTTATATGACTTTTGCTTTTCAGGTTTTTCAAATCATTTTTAAATTTAGAATAAAAAATCCCCAGCCGGGGGGTTTTTTTTTTTTTCCCCCCGGCTGGGTTTTTTTTTTTCCCGGGTCCCGGTCGGTCTGCGAGGCAACATTCATCACCAAAGTTTGGGCGCAGACCGTCCAGGGACCGGGGTTTTCGTCAGGCAGGAGGATTTTTTGGAGGCACCTGGGAACCGTGTTCCTGAGGACCAATGATTGCTGTGGAGTAATTTAGCAGTTGTGATGGCAGTGATGGTGAGTTTGTGTGTAAGCTGAAGGGGGTGTTAGTGGTAGATGAGTGTTGTTTTCTGTGTGCTTTTGTTGTTCTGGGTTTCCTGTCACAATAAATCAACATCTAATGAAAATAGAAAAAGGTTATTGCTTTGTGTTAATATGTGTATTGCTCTGTATTGCATTTGCCTTAGCTGCTGCATTTTGCTGTGCTGCTCTGTATTGCTGCTCTGTATTTGCATTAACTGCTTCATTTTGCTGTATTGCTCTGTATGTAAATTAGACTTTGACTAGTGTGTCTATGCATTGTATCTGCACTTGCACTTGTATACACTGTTTCCATGTATTTTGCTGATGTATAAATAAAAGCATTCTTTCAATAAAGTTGAGTCACCCTTAATAAAGATACCCCCTGCCCTTCCTTTCCCCACCGTGGCTCCTGTCTTTTTTTGGTGTGGTTTTGTCATTTCTTTCCACTGTATTTCTTCCTTTTGCTCCTCACTTTACTGTTGTATTTCTAACTTAACTTCCATCTATCTCTAACCCTTTGTTTCTGTTTTCTTATCACTGTCAATCTAAGTCTTCTTGCTTCTTTTTCTCTCAGTGTTCTCCTTTTCCTTGGTTTGTGTTTTTTTTCTCTTAGTCTTTTCCTTTTTCACCCCACTCCTAAGTTTTCACTTTCACTCTAATCCTAACCCCTTTCCTTTCCAACTCCTGTCCTTCTTCACTTCTCCCACCCTCCTTTTCCTGTCTCACTCTGTCTTCCTGTTTTATTTTCTTCTGTCTTTTCCTCTCTGTCTCCTCTCCCTCTCTGTCTGCTCCCTCTGTCTGTTCTCTCCTCCTCTCTTCTTTCTCTTTGTCCCTGTTCTCTGCTCTTCTCTCTCTATCTTTTCTCCTCTCCCTCTATTTTTTCTAACTCTTTGCTTCTCTCTCTTCTCTTTCTCTCCTTCTTCCCCCCTCTCTCCTTTTTCCCCCTCTCTCCTTCTCTTTTCTCTCTCTCTACTTCTCTTTTCTCTCTCTCTACTTCTCTTTTCTCTCTCTGTCCTTCTCTCTTCTCTCTCTTCTTCTCTCACATCTCTCTTTCTCTCCCTCTCCTTCTCTTTCTCTCCCTCTCCTTCTCTCTCTCTCCCTCTCCTTCTCTCTTCTTCTCTCTCTCCCTCTCCTTCTCTCTTCTTCTCTCTCTCTCTCTCCCTCTCCTCCTCTCTTCTTCTCTCTCTCCCTCTCCTTCTCTCTTCTTCTCTCTCTCTCTCTCCCTCTCCTTCTCTCTTCTTCTCTCTCTCTCCCTCTCCTCCTCTCCTCTTCTCTCTCTCTCCTTCTCCTTTCTTGTCTTTCTAACTTTGTTTTCCTTTCTAGCTTTAGATTAAAAAAGCAGCAGTAAAAACTTTCAGGCTCCCTGGGAGTAAAAAAAAAAAAAAAAAAAAATTAAAAAACAAACCATTTACTCCCCGGGAGCCTGAAATTTCCTACTGCTGCACCGGACATATAGTTTTTCTTCTTTTTACTATATACAGTATATAGGGACCCCTCCCACCCCAGGTGCCAGTAATCAGTAGGCATCAGCCAAACCCCACCCCTATGCACACCCCCATACCCTACAGCGCACCCCCAGACATGCACACCCCACCCCCGTGGCCACCCCCCTCAGCAGACCCACCCCCTGCCAGCCAGCACCCCACCCCGTGCCATTCACATATAGATCATGCAGTCACAGCACCACCTGCCGTTTACTCCCGAGTACTGCACTCACAGCGCCACCTGCCATCTGCAACCGGGTACTACATGCACAGCGCCCCCTGCCGTTTGCCGGCCGGTACTGCACGCACAGCGCCCCCTGCCGCCTACCTCGCAGTACTGCACCCACGGCGCGCCCCCGATGACGTCACCAACGCGACACGCCCCAGAAAGGACCCCAGTGCGCAGGCGTCCCCAGCAATCGCCTGCCCAAAACGACGCCCCCCACCCCGCGCCCCCCAGATCCCCGCGCGCATCGCCGACACCCCCACGCGAACCGGAACGCCATTCCGACCCCGGCCGACCCACAAAAACCGCGCAAAACCCACCCAAAACCCCGAAAAAATCCCGGTCCCGGCGGCCGCCATTTTGCCGTAAATGACGTCACCCGGCCCGCCGCCATCTTGCCTCCCGTACCACGTGACCCCCCCCTCGCGGCCGCCATCTTGTCCCCCGCACCACGTGACCCCCTCGCGGCCGCCATTTTGCCGCAAATGACGTCACCCGGCCCGCCGCCATCTTGCCTCCCGTACCACGTGACCCCCCCCTCGCGGCCGCCATCTTGTCCCCCGCACCACGTGACCCCCTCGCGGCCGCCATTTTGCCGCAAATGACGTCACCCGGCCCGCCGCCATCTTGCCTCCCGTACCACGTGACCCCCCCCTCGCGGCCGCCATCTTGTCCCCCGCACCACGTGACCCCCTCGCGGCCGCCATTTTGCCGTAAATGACGTCACAGAGCACGCGCCGCCATCTTGTCTCCCAGGTCACGTGATCCCCGGCAACCGCCATCTTGGCTGCCGTACCACGTGACCGTATGGGGGCCGCCATGTTGTACGACACCACGTGACCCCCTGGGCGCCGCCATCTTGGATGACATCACAGACCCGCCATCTTGCCTCCCCGGTCACGTGACCGCCGCCATCTTGGTCTCCGGTCACATGACTCCATGGGCGCCGCCATATTGGATCCCCATCACGTGACCGTATGGGCGCCGCCATCTTGATGAGTCATCACGACGTCACGACGGCCGCCATCTTGGTCCCCGATCACGTGACCACCTGGCCGCCGCCATCTTGTTGCCGTAAATGACGTCACCCCCTACGGCCACCACGTTGCCGTAAATGACGTCAGCGGCCGCCATCTTGTCGTAAATGACGTCACAGAGCACTCGCCGTCATCCCAGCTGTCAAGTCACGTGACCCCCACCCGCCGCCATCTTGGTCCCCGGTCACATGACCCCATGGGCGCCGCCATCTTGGACGCGTCATCACGACGTCACGGCGGCCGCCATCTTGGTCCCCGATCACGTGACCGCCCGCCCGCCGCCATCTTGTTACCGTAAATGACGTCACCCCCTACGGCCACCACGTTGCCGTAAATGACGTCAGCGGCCGCCATCTTGTCGTAAATGACGTCACAGAGCACTCGCCGTCATCCCATCTGTCGAGTCACGTGATCCCCGGTCGCCACCATCTTGGTCACCAGTCACGTGACCGCCGCCATCTTGGTCCATGGTCACATGACCCCATGGGGGCCGCCATCTTGGTTCCGTACCACGTGACCATATGGGGGCCGCCATCTTGATGACTCATCATGACGTCACCGCGGGTTAGGGTTAGGGTTAGGGTTAGGGTTAGGGTTAGGGTTAGGGTTAGGGTTAGGGTTAGGGTTAGGGTTAGGGTTAGGGTTAGGGTTAGGGTTAGGGTTAGGGTTAGGGTTAGGGTTAGGGTTAGGGTTAGGGTTAGGGTTAGGGTTAGGGTTAGGGTTAGGGTTAGGGTTAGGGTTAGGGTTAGGGTTAGGGTTAGGGTTAGGGTTAGGGTTAGGGTTAGGGTTAGGGTTAGGGTTAGGGTTAGGGTTAGGGTTAGGGTTAGGGTTAGGGTTAGGGTTAGGGTTAGGGTTAGGGTTAGGGTTAGGGTTAGGGTTAGGGTTAGGGTTAGGGTTAGGGTTAGGGTTAGGGTTAGGGTTAGGGTTAGGGTTAGGGTTAGGGTTAGGGTTAGGGTTAGGGTTAGGGTTAGGGTTAGGGTTAGGGTTAGGGTTAGGGTTAGGGTTAGGGTTAGGGTTAGGGTTAGGGTTAGGGTTAGGGTTAGGGTTAGGGTTAGGGTTAGGGTTAGGGTTAGGGTTAGGGTTAGGGTTAGGGTTAGGGTTAGGGTTAGGGTTAGGGTTAGGGTTAGGGTTAGGGTTAGGGTTAGGGTTAGGGTTAGGGTTAGGGTTAGGGTTAGGGTTAGGGTTAGGGTTAGGGTTAGGGTTAGGGTTAGGGTTAGGGTTAGGGTTAGGGTTAGGGTTAGGGTTAGGGTTAGGGTTAGGGTTAGGGTTAGGGTTAGGGTTAGGGTTAGGGTTAGGGTTAGGGTTAGGGTTAGGGTTAGGGTTAGGGTTAGGGTTAGGGTTAGGGTTAGGGTTAGGGTTAGGGTTAGGGTTAGGGTTAGGGTTAGGGTTAGGGTTAGGGTTAGGGTTAGGGTTAGGGTTAGGGTTAGGGTTAGGGTTAGGGTTAGGGTTAGGGTTAGGGTTAGGGTTAGGGTTAGGGTTAGGGTTAGGGTTAGGGTTAGGGTTAGGGTTAGGGTTAGGGTTAGGGTTAGGGTTAGGGTTAGGGTTAGGGTTAGGGTTAGGGTTAGGGTTAGGGTTAGGGTTAGGGTTAGGGTTAGGGTTAGGGTTAGGGTTAGGGTTAGGGTTAGGGTTAGGGTTAGGGTTAGGGTTAGGGTTAGGGTTAGGGTTAGGGTTAGGGTTAGGGTTAGGGTTAGGGTTAGGGTTAGGGTTAGGGTTAGGGTTAGGGTTAGGGTTAGGGTTAGGGTTAGGGTTAGGGTTAGGGTTAGGGTTAGGGTTAGGGTTAGGGTTAGGGTTAGGGTTAGGGTTAGGGTTAGGGTTAGGGTTAGGGTTAGGGTTAGGGTTAGGGTTAGGGTTAGGGTTAGGGTTAGGGTTAGGGTTAGGGTTAGGGTTAGGGTTAGGGTTAGGGTTAGGGTTAGGGTTAGGGTTAGGGTTAGGGTTAGGGTTAGGGTTAGGGTTAGGGTTAGGGTTAGGGTTAGGGTTAGGGTTAGGGTTAGGGTTAGGGTTAGGGTTAGGGTTAGGGTTAGGGTTAGGGTTAGGGTTAGGGTTAGGGTTAGGGTTAGGGTTAGGGTTAGGGTTAGGGTTAGGGTTAGGGTTAGGGTTAGGGTTAGGGTTAGGGTTAGGGTTAGGGTTAGGGTTAGGGTTAGGGTTAGGGTTAGGGTTAGGGTTAGGGTTAGGGTTAGGGTTAGGGTTAGGGTTAGGGTTAGGGTTAGGGTTAGGGTTAGGGTTAGGGTTAGGGTTAGGGTTAGGGTTAGGGTTAGGGTTAGGGTTAGGGTTAGGGTTAGGGTTAGGGTTAGGGTTAGGGTTAGGGTTAGGGTTAGGGTTAGGGTTAGGGTTAGGGTTAGGGTTAGGGTTAGGGTTAGGGTTAGGGTTAGGGTTAGGGTTAGGGTTAGGGTTAGGGTTAGGGTTAGGGTTAGGGTTAGGGTTAGGGTTAGGGTTAGGGTTAGGGTTAGGGTTAGGGTTAGGGTTAGGGTTAGGGTTAGGGTTAGGGTTAGGGTTAGGGTTAGGGTTAGGGTTAGGGTTAGGGTTAGGGTTAGGGTTAGGGTTAGGGTTAGGGTTAGGGTTAGGGTTAGGGTTAGGGTTAGGGTTAGGGTTAGGGTTAGGGTTAGGGTTAGGGTTAGGGTTAGGGTTAGGGTTAGGGTTAGGGTTAGGGTTAGGGTTAGGGTTAGGGTTAGGGTTAGGGTTAGGGTTAGGGTTAGGGTTAGGGTTAGGGTTAGGGTTAGGGTTAGGGTTAGGGTTAGGGTTAGGGTTAGGGTTAGGGTTAGGGTTAGGGTTAGGGTTAGGGTTAGGGTTAGGGTTAGGGTTAGGGTTAGGGTTAGGGTTAGGGTTAGGGTTAGGGTTAGGGTTAGGGTTAGGGTTAGGGTTAGGGTTAGGGTTAGGGTTAGGGTTAGGGTTAGGGTTAGGGTTAGGGTTAGGGTTAGGGTTAGGGTTAGGGTTAGGGTTAGGGTTAGGGTTAGGGTTAGGGTTAGGGTTAGGGTTAGGGTTAGGGTTAGGGTTAGGGTTAGGGTTAGGGTTAGGGTTAGGGTTAGGGTTAGGGTTAGGGTTAGGGTTAGGGTTAGGGTTAGGGTTAGGGTTAGGGTTAGGGTTAGGGTTAGGGTTAGGGTTAGGGTTAGGGTTAGGGTTAGGGTTAGGGTTAGGGTTAGGGTTAGGGTTAGGGTTAGGGTTAGGGTTAGGGTTAGGGTTAGGGTTAGGGTTAGGGTTAGGGTTAGGGTTAGGGTTAGGGTTAGGGTTAGGGTTAGGGTTAGGGTTAGGGTTAGGGTTAGGGTTAGGGTTAGGGTTAGGGTTAGGGTTAGGGTTAGGGTTAGGGTTAGGGTTAGGGTTAGGGTTAGGGTTAGGGTTAGGGTTAGGGTTAGGGTTAGGGTTAGGGTTAGGGTTAGGGTTAGGGTTAGGGTTAGGGTTAGGGTTAGGGTTAGGGTTAGGGTTAGGGTTAGGGTTAGGGTTAGGGTTAGGGTTAGGGTTAGGGTTAGGGTTAGGGTTAGGGTTAGGGTTAGGGTTAGGGTTAGGGTTAGGGTTAGGGTTAGGGTTAGGGTTAGGGTTAGGGTTAGGGTTAGGGTTAGGGTTAGGGTTAGGGTTAGGGTTAGGGTTAGGGTTAGGGTTAGGGTTAGGGTTAGGGTTAGGGTTAGGGTTAGGGTTAGGGTTAGGGTTAGGGTTAGGGTTAGGGTTAGGGTTAGGGTTAGGGTTAGGGTTAGGGTTAGGGTTAGGGTTAGGGTTAGGGTTAGGGTTAGGGTTAGGGTTAGGGTTAGGGTTAGGGTTAGGGTTAGGGTTAGGGTTAGGGTTAGGGTTAGGGTTAGGGTTAGGGTTAGGGTTAGGGTTAGGGTTAGGGTTAGGGTTAGGGTTAGGGTTAGGGTTAGGGTTAGGGTTAGGGTTAGGGTTAGGGTTAGGGTTAGGGTTAGGGTTAGGGTTAGGGTTAGGGTTAGGGTTAGGGTTAGGGTTAGGGTTAGGGTTAGGGTTAGGGTTAGGGTTAGGGTTAGGGTTAGGGTTAGGGTTAGGGTTAGGGTTAGGGTTAGGGTTAGGGTTAGGGTTAGGGTTAGGGTTAGGGTTAGGGTTAGGGTTAGGGTTAGGGTTAGGGTTAGGGTTAGGGTTAGGGTTAGGGTTAGGGTTAGGGTTAGGGTTAGGGTTAGGGTTAGGGTTAGGGTTAGGGTTAGGGTTAGGGTTAGGGTTAGGGTTAGGGTTAGGGTTAGGGTTAGGGTTAGGGTTAGGGTTAGGGTTAGGGTTAGGGTTAGGGTTAGGGTTAGGGTTAGGGTTAGGGTTAGGGTTAGGGTTAGGGTTAGGGTTAGGGTTAGGGTTAGGGTTAGGGTTAGGGTTAGGGTTAGGGTTAGGGTTAGGGTTAGGGTTAGGGTTAGGGTTAGGGTTAGGGTTAGGGTTAGGGTTAGGGTTAGGGTTAGGGTTAGGGTTAGGGTTAGGGTTAGGGTTAGGGTTAGGGTTAGGGTTAGGGTTAGGGTTAGGGTTAGGGTTAGGGTTAGGGTTAGGGTTAGGGTTAGGGTTAGGGTTAGGGTTAGGGTTAGGGTTAGGGTTAGGGTTAGGGTTAGGGTTAGGGTTAGGGTTAGGGTTAGGGTTAGGGTTAGGGTTAGGGTTAGGGTTAGGGTTAGGGTTAGGGTTAGGGTTAGGGTTAGGGTTAGGGTTAGGGTTAGGGTTAGGGTTAGGGTTAGGGTTAGGGTTAGGGTTAGGGTTAGGGTTAGGGTTAGGGTTAGGGTTAGGGTTAGGGTTAGGGTTAGGGTTAGGGTTAGGGTTAGGGTTAGGGTTAGGGTTAGGGTTAGGGTTAGGGTTAGGGTTAGGGTTAGGGTTAGGGTTAGGGTTAGGGTTAGGGTTAGGGTTAGGGTTAGGGTTAGGGTTAGGGTTAGGGTTAGGGTTAGGGTTAGGGTTAGGGTTAGGGTTAGGGTTAGGGTTAGGGTTAGGGTTAGGGTTAGGTTAGGGTTAGGGTTAGGGTTAGGGTTAGGGTTAGGGTTAGGGTTAGGGTTAGGGTTAGGGTTAGGGTTAGGGTTAGGGTTAGGGTTAGGGTTAGGGTTAGGGTTAGGGTTAGGGTTAGGGTTAGGGTTAGGGTTAGGGTTAGGGTTAGGGTTAGGGTTAGGGTTAGGGTTAGGGTTAGGGTTAGGGTTAGGGTTAGGGTTAGGGTTAGGGTTAGGGTTAGGGTTAGGGTTAGGGTTAGGGTTAGGGTTAGGGTTAGGGTTAGGGTTAGGGTTAGGGTTAGGGTTAGGGTTAGGGTTAGGGTTAGGGTTAGGGTTAGGGTTAGGGTTAGGGTTAGGGTTAGGGTTAGGGTTAGGGTTAGGGTTAGGGTTAGGGTTAGGGTTAGGGTTAGGGTTAGGGTTAGGGTTAGGGTTAGGGTTAGGGTTAGGGTTAGGGTTAGGGTTAGGGTTAGGGTTAGGGTTAGGGTTAGGGTTAGGGTTAGGGTTAGGGTTAGGGTTAGGGTTAGGGTTAGGGTTAGGGTTAGGGTTAGGGTTAGGGTTAGGGTTAGGGTTAGGGTTAGGGTTAGGGTTAGGGTTAGGGTTAGGGTTAGGGTTAGGGTTAGGGTTAGGGTTAGGGTTAGGGTTAGGGTTAGGGTTAGGGTTAGGGTTAGGGTTAG